>NC_092200.1:2053193-2140693 GCF_043641665.1 Enoplosus armatus
CCGTTTGAAATCTCTACACGCAGATTAGATGTTGTATTTTCTCCGGCAGGTTGTGGGTTTTTATTGGTGGAGACAGGTTCTGGCCTTTTGGCACAAAGAATAGACACAGAATACAGCTCATTCATCCTTCCTTCCCGCTCTCTCACCGGGCAGGTTGAGGATCTGGCTGAGGGCCACGCAGTGATAAAGCGCCGGGGAGATGACGCACTCCGCCCAGAGTCCCCGGGAGCCCAGCTCGTCCATGCGGACGCAGGTAGCCACCGTGTAGTCGCAGGTCCGGACCCAGTCGTTGGTGGCGGTGGCGACTATGACCCCGACCCAGCCCGCACAGCTCGCCGCGCTGCCGGTGATCTGCCTGCACATGTGCGCCATAGAGCCGCCGTGCGTTTTTACGCGCTCCGACAAAAAGAAATCTTAAAAATGATGCGGGGTTTTTAAAACAGATTACGGTGTTTGAATGTTTTCTTTCTCTCTCCGCAGTTGTATGAATTTAAACGTCTTGTTTATTGTTCTAGAGCCTGAAAATCTTTTCCACCAGACGCCTGGAAAATGCTATTTGTGTCCTTCTCTGCTCAGTTTATCACAGATGAAACGTTGACCTGTACTCCAAAAGATCTCTGCAGTCCTCACTTACAAACATTTGTTTCCAAGTGTGATTCAAATGAGTATTTTAGATCAGAATCCTTTTTTAAAAAGTAGACATGAAGAAGTAATCCTGTCCCGTCAGCGCGTCCCGGGCTGATCCGCAGAAAAATGCCTAGAATAAGATTTATCATAGGGTGTGGTGAAAAACGTACTCTTCAGTCCAAACTCTGAGCCAATCAGAGCGCATGTGAGATCCTAACCTAAACCAGATATGGAGAGACAGAAAAACAAAAACCTGAATCCATCAGAAAAGCAGCAGATAGACTAACCTGGAATATTTGGTCCAAATTTAAGGTTTTGGGTCTGGAAAAGAATCCGGAAGGAACTTTGTGACATGAATTCAAATCAGTTTGGTTCATAAGATACAGATTTCTCTTCATACATCACTCACCTGCCTCACTGCGGCCCTCTGCTGGGGACTCCAACCTTCAACCCTCCTCATTTCATCTCAAACAATAAGATAAACCCATCGTTTTGATTAATTATTCATTTATTAAATAATTTCAAGCAGGATACCATAAAAATGTGACGATTAAAGACACCAGTCTCTACCCTGATAGTGACTTTTTTTTAATCCACAGATGTGTTTTGTCCAGAATATAGTGATAGAAAACATTAAACTTTCATTAATCACTTACAAAGTCTACGTATCATCATCGTTATTGTTTTTTTTTGTTTGTTTTTTTCACACACACTGGTTATGTTAGCTACTGGATAGATTTGTCATTGACGTCACGTTCTAAAAAAAACTAAATAGACAAATTTTATATATTAAATGTTCAAAATCCTTCATGAAATAGCTTCAAATTTACACTCTCCAGCGGCATGTAAAATGTACACAAAGTTACAAAAATCGGTCTCCTGCTACAGTCAGAGGGCCCAAAACGGATGAAATTTCTTCTGGACTCTGGTCTCTTCTTGCTTCTGCAAACCTCCTCTGTTCCCGTCTCCTAAGGCCACACCTCGATTTATAATCTCATAAATTACCGTGAATCTCTTTTTGTGACTTTGTTCTGTCATCCTTGGTGTCAGCTTTTGTTTTTTTTTCCGTAACCACAAAAAAACTCTCTCCTCTTTTCTTCTCCTTCATCTTCCTCCAGTTCTCCGTTTCCTCGCCTCTTTATTGCCGTTTCTCCTTCGACGTCACGCCCCCGACTTTCTCTTTTTCGCTCCAGTTTGTCCTCTCACTGGTTTTTCAGCGCGTTGATGTGAGCGCAGATCTTGAGAGCCGGCCCCAGTTTGATGTTCATGCTGGTCATCAGGTGGTCCTCGGTCAGCAGCAGCAGAGCCTGGCCGTCGATCTCCTGCAGCCGGAAAGCCTCCGCCACGTCGCTGCAGCCTGAAACACAACGACACAAAGACAAGAAGACAAGGACAGGGAGCAAGCTGAGCCCAGAGTCACAATCTACAGTTTGAGGAAAGCCCTTGTCCTCTTTCAACATGACAATAATAACTGCTAACAAGATCAAAAACACCTGCTCTCCATTATTTTACCCCTCAAGTGAACTGAACAGGGCTGAGTATCTTCAAAACACCTGAGATTCTGTAAACAATCCCTTTTTTAAATCCCTTACTTCTGTATTTAATAAAGTAAGCCAAAGTTCTCAGATGTTTGATAAACATTAATAAATAAAATACAGTCTAAAATTAAACCTGATGATTTGGTGCCACATAAAAAGTAACGAGTGATAAAACAACCGTCTGAACTCAGATACCTGGTGGACATGATGTGCCTACATTACAGGTTGGCAACGACGGCCTGGACGCTGCTAAAGATGTTATTAACAACCTGCTAATGATTGTTATTAAACTAAGAAGCCACCAAAAACTTTCTACAACGTTCACAAAAGCTTCGTCCTTGTTTCTGAAGGGAACTTGCTGATATTTACAGATTTGACTTCTGGGAACGACTTTCACTGTGTTTTGTTTGTCTTCCAGATGTTTCACAATGATGTCACTCAGACTGACAGTTGGTGGTTAAAAGTATGCACGTTACCTCACGCGGTGGTTCATTTCAGCGTGTTGCGAAACACTTAATTGGATGAGGGGTGAAGGAGCCCCCCCCCCCCGTCATCTGCTGACGATTAAGACACTTGAGCGTTTGTATAAATCAAAGTGATAATTTCAACAGAGGCTGCCAGTTCCAACGAGGCTCCACGTGTGAGCCATTTGTTTAATATCTCCTCTTGTGTGTGACACTAAAGGAAGGGGGGGTCACAGTTTACCTGGCAGTGTGTGTATGAAGGAAGTTACTTCCTCCACGCTCCACTGGGAGGGGGCGGGTTTGAACGTGGTTGTGGGTGTAGAGGTGGTCAAGGCGGGCGCAGACGCCCTCCTCGCTCTCCGTGCCGCCCGGCGCTCCATCCTGGCTGTCATGGCAACAGCAGGATCCTCTTCTCCGCCATCATCGTCTTCCTCCTCCCCTCCTCCCTCCATGTCCTCCTCCTCCTCATCCTCCTCCTCCTCCTCCTCCTCCTCTTCTGCCGCCGCCACCTTCTCCTTTCCCTCCTTCTCACGACGACCGGCACTCCAGAGATCGCGAGGCTGCAGGGAGACGTGAACATGTGAAGATGTAGAGAGGACAGGTGAGTTCAGGATCCAGCTGTGTGCTTCTTAAAAGTCTGAATAAATGTGGTATCAATGTCAAAGTACAGAAGTATTATCAGCTAAATGTCCTTAAAGTATCAAAAGTACCCACGTGACTGATATAATACTAATACATCAGTGTTGGTGGGGCTAGTTTTAACTACTTTATTTACAGTAATTTAGTCCAGCGGTTCCCAACCTAGGGGTCGGGCCCCTCGAAGGGGTCACTAGATATATCTGAGATGAAGTTCTGATACATAAATGTATTTGTTTTGTGAAATATTGGATAATTTGACTTCTCTGTAATTCAAACGAAACCACGCGAGATGATAACTGGTAACAACTCACAGGCGTCTGAAACCTGACGAGAAGCCTCGACTTCACACTGCTTTACTGACACAAGCTCAAACAGCTGGAAACCACTGGTTTAATCTTTAACAATCTGCTGTATTTTATAAGATTATCATGTGTAAAAATAGTAACTGCAGCTGTCGGACGAGTAAAAAGGATTTCTCTCTGACATGAAGGAGAAGTATCAAGTAACCTCATGATTGTACTTCACTACAGTACTTGAGTAAATGTACTTTCCAGCTCTGAATAAACCTGCCCTCTCTAAGTAGACTGTCTACGTACAGAAAGCACCATGATGATGATGATGATGATGGTGCAGTTCATCCGATGGCCACTAGAGGCTGCAAGAAACTTTCAACTGCATTAAAGTCGATAAAAAACTCCAGATAAAGACAATGTTGACAAAACATTTTATCTATTAAATTAACTGTTCAATTATATTGTTTGTACTTTTTATTTCACGCCTACATGCGGTTTCAAAGCCTCTCTACGCTGCCAGGAATAAAACTATCGCATCCTTTATTTATTTGCTGTTGGATTGTAGGATTAAGAAGATGTTATGGCTCATAGAGGAGGATGTCGGGGGCACGTTCACTTGATTTGCTGGTGTTTCAGTCTCCACCTCTTAGCTGAAAATTATATTTTCTTGCTGTAGGAAGTGAAACCAAAACGGCTTCAAAACAACCCTCCAAACTTCACATCCCATAAGCCCCTGCTGCTCGTTAACGCCTGTGTAAGCGGACTGAGATGTAATCAGTGTATTTAACTATGACTGTGTATTTTAACTGTGAAATAATCAGTTGTCACTAATGGAAACTGTTGCAGCTGCTGGGAATAAACTGACCACAGCAAGTAACAATGCAACACACAGGCATGTTAACACGTTAGACTGCATGACAACATGCTAAACATTACACGGTGAATGTATCACGACAGCATGTCAACATCCGTGGTAACATCACAAGCTAAATGTTACCACGCTAACATGCTAACATGCTAAAATGCTTTGTTTTTGTCAAATTATTGTTTCCAAGGTCAAGAACAACTTGGAACTGGATTTTCTCTGTTTTCTCTCTTTGTAAATTAAATAACTGTTCGACCGTTCGGTGTCTCACAGGTCTCACTCCATCTGACCGCTGACCCAAAAGACAGAATACTCGGTCCCTGTCTGTATTTCTTGGACCACATTTTAGACCACGGGTCCGTTTCTGATTGCGTCCAAAGTTTTATTCCTCCAACAGGAATTTTTCACTATTTTTTTTACATTTTCTACACGAGATGATTAATTGTAAAAATAACTGATACTGAAAATAATTATTACTTGACGCCCTAATTGAGGTTTTGACACTCCAGTGTGAGATTCTGTTTCTATGTTGAATGAAGTAAACTCCAGACGTTTTTTTAGTGTACAGTGTTTTGAAACTGGTGGTGAGTTCAGTGTCCCTACCAGCCGCAGTAACAGAGGTTTCCCAGGAACTGACTCCGCCCTGTTCAGGGCTGGGCGGGGCCTCTCTGACCGACTGCCTGCGCTCAGAGCCCGCAGACGCTTCGTCAGGCGAACGTTAAACCTGACAGAGAAAGAGAAGAAGCGCAGGGAGATGTGATGTTTCCTCGCTCTGCTGCTTTGATTCACACTCATATCTGTATTTAACACCTGTGTGTTTCTACACAGGCCACACACCACATCCTGCCAGCACTGCTGCTGTGAAAGCAACACCCCTAGAAACACTGCAGCATTTCAGAAACTATGTCTAGGTCGCATAGTACAAAAGCTGCTTTTGTTTTTGAGCCAATGAAATCAGGTCTCACCCGCGTGCACAGGAAGTGGAGCAGAAGCGCTTGGACCGCATGAAGTTGTGTGCGTGGCCTCTCTTCCCACAGAACTGGCAGTGCAGCACTGTCCTGTCCCTGTGGGCCGACCCTGCATGTGTGAGACAAACATGGTCTGCCGTGTTTCATTTGAGAGCGGTTAAAGCTGCACAAGGCGTCTGTCTTTTTCTAAAAATACACAAAGTGGAGCTGCAACGAGGGGAAAATGTGTTTATGACTGTTGGTCCTGCAGGTCATTAGAGATTCAGCGGGAGGAGGATCAGCCAGTGAGACCAGACTATTCCAAGCCCTCTCCTTTAGTGTCCCACTGTTCCTTATTGAGAAGACTAGGCCTGCAACTGACGCTCTCATTATCGATTCATCCGCTGATTATTTTCTCAATTAACAGTGAAAACTGCCCGTCACTATTATCTAAACCCAAAAACACCAGTTTTTAATCACACGAGACAATTGAGAAGCTGGAACGAGTGAATGTTTTTTGTGTTTTTAGCTGAAAAAAAGACTCAAATGATTCATTGATTAATAAAAAAAAAAAAGCAACAATCATATTGATGGTTTTGTGTGTTTTAGCCGATGGTTATTCACAACACCGTCACCATGATCACCACTGTCTAAAGTATGTTATGAACAAATTATTACAAATCTATTAGTTGAAGACTTTCTATGTTTTATATGATTGTAAATCGATTCTCTTGCCGCTCAAATTAAATCATCACTTTAAACGTGTTAAGTTGAGCTCTGGTAAACTGAGAAGTGCACTTTCACATTTCAGTTTAAGAATAACTTAACACCAGGCTGAAAAGCAGATGTTTGCTCTGGCTGAAGGTTTCAAACTGTTGAGTGCGGTCAGAAATGTGCTCTGTTGCGCCTGTAACCCCGCCCAGCAAGTGATGTCACAAGGTCCTGGAGTACACCTGTACATCACAGCAGCAAGGTGAGAAAGACGGTGTTGAGTTCCTCTTTAAAGACATTTTATCTACTAAACAATTCGTTGATTAATCCACAAAATATTAGACAGATTATTTCATTCTGAAAACAACAGTTAGTTATGTCACCTTTTATCTGTCAGTTACTGAGACGTTGAGACGTTTATTTGACGATGCATTGTTGATGATTTGATAATGATGCTGTATAAAAGGTTCATGACTAGCGTACTTGGTACTATGTGTACGTATACAGGCGACTCTTACTGTTCCCGGGGTCGTCTGTGTCTCCTCCCTCCTCCACGTCTGAATCAGTGGAGTGCTCAGCTTGTTTCAATGTGTCCGTCACAGGCAACGCTGCTTTCCCATTGGTCCCGTTCACTTCCTGTGGTTTGGCCACCTGCTCTGGAACCAGCAGGGACGAGCGGTTCACCTGCGCGACCAAAAAGGTACTTAAATACACTGCAACAACCTGTGGCTGTGTGTGTGTGTGTGTGTGTGTGTGTTCGTACAGGAAACGGTTGGAGCCCCTCCTGGATGACAAATCCCTCCACCAGGTGAGTCAGAACCTGTCGTCCCTCAGGCCACGCCCTCGGCTCCCAGGGGCTGCTCAGCGATTGGCTGAAGCCCTCTGACTCGTCTTCCGATCGGCCGGGGGGCTCCGTCTCGGTTTCGGTCCCGGCCAGGTGCTGCGACTCGCCGACCGTTTTGTCGACCTTCTCCGTCTCGTGCTGCGATAGGCTGAGGTCGGTCGGGTGGGCGGACTGAGCGGGGAGGAGGGGAGGAGGGTTTTCTGCCGAGGGGGTGATGAAGGGCGAGGAGGGGGGAGACTGAGAGGAGAGGCTGGACAATGCTGGGAGGAGCAAAGACAGAGACCAGAGTTAGTCCGCTTAGACCAATAAATTGACTTCAATCTGTCAATATGTGGTAGCTGCATTTTAAAAAAGGCCTGAACCGGAACGCCGACTGTGAGCCAGACCTGATCCCCCAACAGCAGTGTTGGACCTCAGTGATGCTGAATGGGAGCAAATCCCTGCAGCTGGTTCAACATCTGGTGGGAAGTCTTCCCACATACATTTAGCCATGTACTGTAGTACTCAATAAGAGAGACAGGAGAGCACCTGATCTAGTCCCACCTGATCTAGTCCCACCTGATCTAGTCCCACTTGATCTAGTCCCACCTGATCTAGTCCCACCTGATCTAGTCCCACTTGATCTAGTCCCACCTGATCTAGTCCCACCTGATCTAGTCCCACTTGATCTAGTCCCACCTGATCTAGTCCCACCTGATCTAGTCCCACTTGATGTGTTTCACAGATCTCTATAAAGACGTCGTACTGTAGCAAATCTGAGACAGCTGGGAGGCTCGATTTTATTCCTTTATCACACTACAGTTTCATTTATGAAGTCTGGTCCAGTTGCTTTTTGTTGCAAAGAGGATGTCTGCAGGGGCGCAGAGCCCCCCCCCCCCTTTAATAATCCCACTTTGCACCGTAAAGCAACCAGACAGCTTTACTACAAATATGACTTGATGGATCCCAAATATGAGCTGCCCTCTCCCAAACAGCTGAGACTGGCCTAGCGTAATAAAGTGTGGAGGTAAAGACTGCTTTTGTTGTGTACAGTAATGATACTAACGTCTAAAAGTGAATTTAAATTCTGAAATCTCAGATGTTGCGTTGTCCCAGTAGGATGCTGCAGCAAATGTCAGCTCGATGGCTGCCTGAGAGGAAGGAAGTCAACATAACAGCTGATGCTACGCTTTAGAGGGTTGTCAGCAACCCTGTACATATGAAAGATTTGTGTTTACGTGGCTCAAACGTGCACTTCTGCACTTCTTCACGTCTATGTGTGGTTGAAGGTACCTGACTGGTTGTCGGACTGCGTTGACATGTTCTCACAGAAGTCCTCCTGGCTGACGGGCTGGAGGTCCCGATGTGACTCTGGTAGCCTCTGGCTTTGGAGAGAGACCTCTGGGACTGGAGCTGGTACTGGTAATGTTGCTGGGACAGAAGCTGGGGTTTGGACCGGAACCGGAGCTGGAATGAGACCCAGGATGGGTTTCGGCTCCATGCTGGAGTCTGTAACGGTATCAGGCGTTGGACTAGGATCCGTGTTCTGGCACTGATGGAGAACCTGACTGGTCAGGTTCTCAGACTGGTCCATAGCGGTCTCGCCTTTGTCTTCCTCCTCCATCTTTTTCTCCTCACCTCTGTCACTCTGGCCTTCCTCTGTCACTTCCATTTGTTCCTCCTCTCTGCCTGTTTCCACTTCCTGTCCCTTCGGACTCACGGGGCCGACTTCCTGCTCAGTTGAAAGCCTTCGTTTCTCCTCCTTCACTTTCTGTCTTTGGTCACCTTTCTCCACCTTCAGGTCTTTACTAACGCTCCCCTCGTCTCTGATTCCTGGTCGTACCCCTCGTCCTCTCTCTCGCTGCTCGTCGCTCTCCTTCACTTCTCCTTTCTGTGTCAGAGTTTGTGTTTGAGGACCAGTCTGACTCGGAGGAGATGCTGGACTCAGGAGAGACGGAAGCGAGGCCATAGGAGAGGTGGTTTTTGGCATTGAGGGGTTTAGAGGAAGAGGAAGCAAGTCCTCACCGCTCAAAGTCCTCTTTGATTGGCCGGACAGCTCAGGCGACTCTACAACCGGAGGCGCCGACTGCACAGTGTGGGTGTACGTGCCAGATTGCGGCTGGCGGCCCGAAGAGAGGGCGATGATTTGCAGCTGCCTCGCTGCAGAAGGCGAGCGCTCGAAATGGGAAGAAACAGACATGGGGTTGGTCGCAGATAATGAGCTGTGCTGGGATTGGCTGGGCCCGAGCATAGTTTGAGTTAACGGACAGCTCTTTAGTCCAGCCAGCGGCCGGCTGATGGGAGGGGCGTGACTGGAGGGGGCAGCAGCGATGGGTTGGAGGGTTGAGGTTTGCCTTGGCGACGCCGCTCTGTGACTGTTTGGAGAGTGAAGTCTGGGTCTCAGAGGGACGGCTCGAACTGGAGAGTAGAGAGCTGCAAGAAGAGGAGGAGAGATTAGAAAGTGAAGAAACCCGGGATTCAAGCAGCAGACGGACGTCACGTTGGTTGCTGGTTTGAATCCCAGGATCGGCTCGGAGTCATGATTCAGGAAAGTGAACGGAGGAGTTCATGTGTCCTGTGCTGAACGAGGTTTCCCCTTAAACATCTGCTTCTAGCTTTTATGATCATGAGCCGACAGATATTTGAGTTTTAAGACCCATATTTGATATTTGAGAGTTCTGAGCTTAACACATATCAGGAGCCTTTATTTTAGTTTCTTGTGACCAAGATATGTGAAAGTTCAGGGATTTGAACAGTGTTTGTAAAGGTGGACCAACAGGTGGCTCCCCGGCTGCTCCGGTGTTAACACCTGGGGCTTCACCTTCTCCGACGGCTGCTGAAGCTCTGATTCGGGGTGTTGGCAGTAAAGCTTCGTGAAATTCTTTCTTAATGTTCATTTCATGCTTGTTGCTTCGTGCTTGTTTCCCCAGAGGTTCTCTTTATGAGGAGAAGTCAAACCGGAGCAACTAGTAATGAAAAAATCTGAATAATTATAACCAGCTTTGTTTGCTCTGGGTGAGCGTTAACCCCCCCAGGCCTAACCTTTGAGAGCGAGAGAAAAGGTCAGCTTCAACAAATGTTGAAGTGGTTATTGTAAAATGTAAGACTGAGGAAACATGAGCGCTGTGAGAAACTCGCTGACTAAATGTTAACCGAATCCTGATCACCAGTTTGTCTTTTTGACGCATAAATGCAGAACACTGGTTTTCTGTCACTGTAAAGTGAATATTGTTGACGTCCTGGTGGCAGAAGTCCTGTCTTGGCTTTGAAACACGGCTGCGTCACAGGTTGCTCATGTCAACAGTGATTTCTCCTTCTAGGATTTATTATTTTAATCAATTGTCTCATTATTTTACTAGAAATAAAGCAACAAAGAGATTTTAAAAAATCTAAAGATAATCCAATAATCAATTATATTTTTCTTCTGTTAATCATCTCGCAGCCCATTTAGATTTATACTTTATTACACCACTGGCCTGATGGGTTTTGGATTGTTGGTCAGACAAAACAAGCCGTCTGAAGGCGTCACATTGGGCTCTTACAGCTTGTGATGCCACTTTTTCCGCTATTTTTTTGTCATTTTATAAACAGTTAATTGTTTAATCCAAAGATAATTGAAAATGACACTATATACTAGTTGCAGTCCTGGTGCTGATCAGATGTTATTTCTACATTCAGTAAGATTATTATATTATCATTATTATAACTGCTGCACAAACTGACAAACCAATTAACACTCAGATGGTTGCACAACACAAACACCCAGGTGAGTATTTATAGAGAACTAGTGGATCAGGTTACCTGAGGAAGACAAACCTGCGTCTGCACCTGTGTTGCTTTTTGCATCTTCTGCTTTAATAACAGTCATGTATGTTTTTAGGAACCCAATAATGTCTCACTCACTTTTCCGCATCCAGTTTCACAGTTTCACTTTGATTGAACAAAAATATCTTCTAACTGTCCAGCAGCTTTAATCCAGATGAGAGAAGAGAGGAGTTGATAAAAAATAATGTATTGTAGACTGTTTTTTTTCAGGTTAGACTACAGACTGACCCACGCTGAGTTTAATATGCAGCCTGGGGTGCAGTAATAATAATTAGCATTTAAACTTTACTATATTTTGATTTACAAAAAAAGATGCTTGAACATCTATTATTACCAGTAATGACACACACTTGACTGTACGTATACTAAGTGCATCAATAATACAGTTATTTACATGGCTAATTGTTTTGTTGGATTAACGTTATTATGGAAACAGGATTAACTATTTCACCATAATGTGTTCTTCTGAAATCAAACCTACAACCTGTTTAGAGTTCAGCAGTTTATTCATGAAGGTCGACATATAAAACCCAAATGAAGCCGGTTGTTCACACCCAGCGTTAGTTACCCCCCCGGGACCTACTTGGAGGTGGGACGGAGAGGTGGCGGTTGGGCGCGGTCGGGCTCTCCGTTGCCGTGGTGTTGGGATGCGGTCGCGGCCTGAGAGGTGGGAAGAGGGGAGCGTGAGGGCGAGAGAGGGGAGGCGGGGCTGAGGAGGGGGGCTTAAGGCGGAGGGAGGGGGGGATTGTGAGGGCCCCGGGGGGAGGTGGCCTCAGGGTGAGACTCTGGAGCTGGAAAGAAGAGAGGAGACAGGAAGAGAGATGTTCAGTTAGATCTCAAACACATCTTTTTTACTGTCAGGCTTCTCTGCTTTGATTCAAGGTGTTCAAGAATTGATCGTTCGCTAAGCCCCTCCCCCAAATGACCAGTGACGTGAAGTAAATAGATTAGTTTGTGGGGTTACAGATTACGTTGAAAAAAGCACATCCACTGAGTAGCATTGTCCTGGATTATATATAGGATATTATATAGTAACGGCTCTGTCCTACTCTTTATTGGATTTGGGAATGTTATTTGCTGGAGGAGAGTTAGATGAGAAGATTGATACCACTCTCACATCTGTCCATTGAATGTAAAGCTACAGCTACAGCAGCCATTTAGCATAGCTTAGCACAAAGACTGGAAACAATCCGCCTCCTTGTCAAGAAATAGTCTGGCACGTAAATAGTTGAATAAAATATTAATGAGCCTGAGAGGTGCCGGTAGGCAGATGTTATTACCATTTGATAAAGCCAGGCTAGCTGTTTCCCCCTGTTTCCAGTCTTTGTGCTAAGCTATGCTAAACGGCTGCAAGCGGTAGCTTCACATTCACCAGACAGATGTGAGAGTGGTATCAATCTTCTCATCTAACTCTCCTCCAGAGAGCAAACGTTTCTCAGGCTGACTTTTTAAAGCAAAGGTTCGACATTTTGGGACAGTGTTTTTAACAAATTCATGGTGCTAACTTTTAGCTTAATTAGCTAACTAGCTACGGCTGATAAAGTCTGCTAGCGACAGTCAGCTGGCTAAATCCACAGTCGCTGGCTAGAAATGAGAATCTGCTTCTGTCTGAAATCAAGAACGCATTGTTTCAAAATCAATGTTTTTTCAAAAGACAATGCGTCTCGCTGGTAAATGTGCGAGTGTTAACAGTAAACTGCATATCTGCCGAGCGAGAATGCAAAACTTGACAGTCGTGCAACCGTAACTGAGGGGGGCGGGGCTTAGCGAACAGTCAATTAAGAATCCTACATGCACACACGAAAGGTCGGATTTGCTCGGCTGCTCACCTGAGCGGAGGCAGGGTTAGAGGAAAGGGGAGAGGAGGAGGAGGAAGAGGAGGAAGAGGAGGACAGGGCAGGTCGCATAGCAGACGTAAGAATCAGCTGCAGGAAGGAAAGGAGAGACGGGAAAGAAAAGGAGAGAATAAACCGAGGAGGAAGCACAAAGAGGAGAGCAGGGATTAAAGCAGAGCGAGCTGTGTGAATAATATCCTGTTTCTTAATCTCTTCCAATTTACTGTCACTGTGAAAACAAAAACCTTTTCTACCTCGATTCTTAGCATTTATCGGTTCAGACTTCTTTCCTGCGATACACGATCATCTGAAAACTTATTTAAAAATTGTCAAACATAATGAACCAGAGCTGACGACATGACATTTAATGAGAGTTACTGTCTGTGGCTCTCAGCTCCGAGCCCATTGGTTCCTACTGAAGATGTCAATCTTAAAAACACCTCACAAATATATAGTTTCATTTATTATCCTATCATGTTACACTGATGTACAACTGCCAGTGTGCTTTTTGAAAAAGCTGACGTGAAACATGTTTTCAAACTTGTAGCTTATAGTGTCTGCATTTCCTACTTAACTTGAATGCATCATCCCTCTGACCTTTGCACTCCCTGCTACTACCTTTAATACTGGTGATCTGTTATGCTGCTGCGCTCGCTGCGCTGTATGTTGCCGGCAGCAAGCCAGATTAGACGTATAAATCTATGCAAATGTGGGTTTGTGTGTGTGTGTGTGTGTGTGTGTGTATCTATGTTTACCATCTGGGCCCTAAGTAGGACCTGGTCTTGGCCAGACCCTTTGAGGCCTTTCCCTAGGAGCAACGTCTGCTGGGATACCCTCTGCCTAATAGGGGAGGGGCTCTGATTGGCTCGCACAAGACCAGGTGTGCCCACAGGATGAGCCTGTGATACCTGGAACAAAGGGGGGAGAGGAGGGAAGGGAAGCACATCAGGAAGAGCTTCAGAGCAACAACGTCTTCTTGGTACATTTCCTATAAAAGCAAGACAGTCGTGTGTGTGTGTGTGTGTGTGTGTGTGTGTGTGTGTGTGTGGATGCATGTCTGTGTGTACAAAGGGTGGAAACCAAAAGAGTAAACAATGAAAATTGCTACTGCTACATTATACGTTATAAGAGGATGACTTCCTGTCAGTGATACATTGGTGTGAAGTATGTTCATGTTGACATTTGTTCACCAGACACTCATTTGGTTTCCAGATCTCAACGGCTGCTCAGGGTCCATAAATATAACAGCAAAAGTCGTACTGCCCTCACCTCTCACGTTCCTAAGATAGCATCTAGTCAAAGCAAGGCAGTTTTACTGACATTGCACATTTCATGACAAGCAGGATGAATTCCCAAATGTCAAAGTATTCCTTTAAAGTGATACGTGGTGATCTTACGGAGGCCAGCGTGTCTCCTCTAGCAGTGAGTTATATTCAACTTGTGTGCGCGCGTCCGTTACCTGTCTGCCAGGTGGACTGGCTGGTGTGTGAAAGGGCGTGATGGGCGTGGAGGTCGGCGTGGATACGGGCCGTGTGGTCCCGTTGGTCAGGCTGGTGGAGGTCTTGGTTGACATGGTGGTGCTGCTGTGCGTTGCAGAAGACGAAGAAGAAGAAGAAGAAGAAGAGAGGAGGGGCGAGGTGGTGCTGGCTACAACAGGAGAGGAAGAGGAGGAGGAGGGAGGAGGAGGGAGAAGAGAGGTGGAGGTTTGTGTGGTAGGAGATGTTTTGGAGACGCCCGTCGGGGAGGGAAGGATCGGACGAGAGTACGTGCGGAGGGCGGGGGCTGCAGTGGAGGTGAGTTTAGGGGGAGCAGGGACGAGGATGTGGGGAGACGGAGTGCCAGTCGTCGTCGCCGCCACCTTTGGGCTGTGGGTTGCAGAGACGGAGGGAGCAGGGGTGAGAGGGGGAGGAGGGGAGGAGGTGGTGGGCGTCAGCGTGGGTGCAGGGGAGTCCAGGAGCATGGGGTTGGGGGTGAGCCGAGGAGGGGTGGGGGTTGTAGGGGTGGAGGACTCGGGCGTGGTGGTGGAAGTCTGAGGGCTGGTTCCATTGGTGGCCTCTCCATGTTCTGATTGGCTCTGTTGAACCAGCTCCCTGTCCATCCTTCAACACTTTCACACACTGAAACAGACAGACAGATGGATGTGGAAGGGGTCACTCGTAGTGCGGAATCTGGTTTATCTGTCCTGGTTCTCTCTCAGCTCCTCAGAGGGAACACTGGACTTCATTCATCAGGTGACACAAACAGGACTCCACATGAAGGACCATGTTGACCTGTGACTGCTGGATGTGGAAACAAGCAGCTGGTTGATCACAAGTTCAACAAATCAACTTGAAATATAATAATATGTTAATGTTCACAACTTGTTTCTGCTGCCCCCAAGTGGCCAACAAAGTCAGTTAGTGCAGGTTGATGTTTCACCGATTAAGAAGAAGGTCTCGGGATGGGACTTGTGACTCCGTCCGTCACTTGTCTGCACAGACTCCTACAGACTAGAGACTCTCTGTGACAGCACACCTGTGAGTGTGGCTACATGGAAGAAGTCAGATAAAGTCAGACAACACGTCAACAGGTAGATGTCCACGTTGGGAAATAAAAGAGTCTCTAACTTTGGGAACGCACCCACAACAAAGTGCAGACCAGTGTGAGCTTCAAAGCACGACACACAAGTCTTCTCCATGCTTTATTCACCTCCCCAAACGTCTTCATCAGGGCGGCGAGAAGAGGAGGAACTCTGATTAATCAGACTTAAAAATGAGTTATTCAAGTTCCTGTTCCTGTAATTTCTAGTTTCCTGCAAATATCTATGTAATCTGGTACAAACTGTCAAGAAAACAGAGACAAAGAAACAGTTTAGTTGGTTGTAAAACTTGCAGAAAATAATTGAGCAGTTAACTATCAAAAAGCCGAATCATTAAAACATTTTGGAGACTTTTTGTTCAGCTCAGGACAACGGCCATGTTAGAAGCAGGACCGTACAACTAACAAACATGATCTTACAGCTGTTCTTCCACATCCACGAGGAGCAAAGATAAGACAGATGTAACTAAAAACAAACAGTCTTTTTTTTGTATGTGCGTTTGGTGGACAGTGATGGATCGAATGTGTTAAACAATCCCTTCGGTTTGTCTTGAAGACATGATAATGAACTTCATCAAAGCTGTCACTGATGCTACAACCTCCACTGACTGCAGGCGGACTGACACACAACACCGTTACTACCAACTTCAGCTGTGTGTTTTGGATTAGAGCCATGGCAGCAGTTAATGTGAGCCGTTACTGCGAGGACAAGTGAAGATTCACCCTACTGGGACGAGCGTGTGCTCATTAATGACTTTATAATGATGGATTTTATCTGCTGATGTCACTGCAGTCCTCTGAACGGGAGGTACAGTCTGATTGTGTGACTGAATGTTGGGTTTGTGGTATTCTCGTCTTCCAGCATTACTATCATTTACTTTAGAGCTGCAGCGTTTAGTCCTTTAAACAGTAAGAAAATGAATTGGCAGCTTCAAGATAATCGATTAACCGTTAAGGCATTTTTCAAGCAAAGACACCAAATATTCTCCGGTTCCAGCTTCTCTCACGTGAGGATGCGCTGCTCTTCTTTATCGTCTGTGACAGTAAACTGGACATCTTTGGATTTTTGACTGTTGGTGGAACAAAATAAGACAATCTGAAGACACAACATTGGACACTGGATCGAGAAAAAGTGAGATTTTTCACTATTTTATAGACCAAAGCATGAATCCATGAATCGGGAAAATAATTGGCAGATGATGATCGATAACGATAATAATCATTAGTTACTGTACGGATGTCTGCATCATGCACATTGTGTGGAAACAGATGATCTGTCCGTCTGTCTGGCTGCAGACATACAGTCCATGAGTTACTGTCACTTCAGCAGAGCAGCCGCCTTGCATGAGATTACTAATAGTATTGATTATGTGTAGCCATAATCAACAGGAGAGAAGTTCGTGGTGTCGTCTTAAAATGTCTAGTTTAGTCTGACCAACAACCCAAAACCCAAAGATATTCAGTTTACTTCCACAGACGATGATTTTAATGAGCACCATAAGTAATTAATCGATTAGCAAAATTGTGGTCAACTATTTCTCTCCATCACCTAATCGATTAACCGACCAATTGTCTCAGGTCTGAATCAATGTTTATGGATTTCGTCAAGTCATAACCAGCAGAAAAGGAGTTCTGGAGCTCAGGGGTCCCAGTGTGGCTCCAAGAGCCCCCTGCGACGTGAGGACACCCCTAACGTCACTACAGTGTGACCCAGTCGTAGTTATCTCAGCAGCCACATATGGAGATGCATGCAAATCTCCCCCAATCGTATCAAAGGGGGGGTTTCTGGTTTTAATGGGGGCTCAGTCTGCAGCCCGAACTCAGCTAAATTCACGCGACATCAGCACGCGAGCAGGTGCCACTCCACGCGCAGCGGGCAGATGCTGACATCTGGCCCGCAGCCTGTTTACTCGCCAGCGTCGCTTTAATTCCCGCAGACAGCGATGAGTCACATCGCATGTCGCTGACAGTCAGGCCAGAGATCACGCATGTGACCATCAACAAAAAAAAAAAAAAAAAGATGGAGACAGGCCTGCACAGTGGAGAAGTCTCACGATAATAACATTTTGGGAAATTGTCATGTCCACGTTCTGCGTAAAGCTCTGTGGTCACCTACCCGCTGAAGTCGGCGTCGTCCTGCAGGCTAATCCCGGTGTCGTCCGTCCGAGAGGGGACGCATGTTCGTGAAGTCTGCTGCTGTTATCTGGTGAACGGGTCCGGGCTGTTTGAGCAGGGTCGGCAGGCTGAAATGGGCGTGTGTGAAGCCTCACTTCCTCGTCTGACAGCGCAGGAGCTGTTGTGAAGTGCGCGTCACCCTCCCCCAGACAGTAATTTCCCCAGCCTCACCTCTGATTATCTGCCTTTAGCCCCTGCAGAGAGGCAGAAACGCAAAGTTGCAATGCAAGGCAGGCCCGGTTCTGATAGTATGCATGGGTTTGTGTGTGTGTGTGTGTGTGTGTGTGTGTGTGTGTGTGTCGCACTTTGATTAGGATTTCATTACATCCCGAGCTTTTTCCCGCGGAGCAGTCCGTAAATCCAGCATCCAGAGGGGTTATGTTGCCCGCCGTTCTCCGGTGTACCACCACCGTCACACCTGCCGGGTCTGTGGTGGGAATCAGCCCGGCTCGGGGCCACCGTGTAGCGGCTGCGAGGGGCCTGGTTAGTCCGCTGCTGGAGAAATGCAATGGAAGGCGGTTTTCACAGAGCGACAGAGGCGAGACAGCACCACTCAGAGCTCAGGAGGACCGCAGAGACTCTGCTACACAGAGGCAGGCTGCAGCGGGAGACACTGCTGCTCACGCACAGTGGAAGCAGCGTGCAGCACCGCAGCACAGAAACACCTCATGTCCCGCATTCAACATGTTGCATGAGTAAAAGTACAGAATATCATCAGCTATCAAAGATCGGTGCTCGTTATGCAGCGTGGAGTGATTTATCATGTTACTGGGTTATTATCACCACTTCATCAGCTGTTTGTAGTTTAATAACAACGCATCATAGCTTACAAAATTATATGAAATCTTAAAGTAAAGTCAAATGAATGTAGTGGCATCAAAAGTATATTTAAATGTAGAGGAGTGCGAGTATGAAATGACATGAAATGGAAATTAAAAAGTATAATATTTGAGTAAATGTACTTCGTTGCTTTGCACCGCTGCTAATGTAAAATCAATTCAGTAACATGTATTATCTAAATACACAAATAAATAAAATATATACGTCACATATTATAATAACAGCCTGTAAAACTTTGATGAATCAGGATAGTGACTTGTTTGCAGTCATTATTCTATTATAATATAATCATGCAGCAGAAGGGTCCCTGTCAGTGTTCCTGTGTAATACTATAATAATAATACTGATCATTATTACTGATGCATTAAGCAGCATTTTAATGTTGTAGCTGGCTGCACTGTTAGATGAATCTATAATAATGCTTTGTATTTTGTGTCAGATGGTGTGGATTTTAAAGTACAATATTTTCCTCAAATGTAGAGACGGAGAAGTATTAATAAAAGTAATCGAGTAAAGGGAAAGTAAACTGTACTTATGTGAAGGTACTTCTACCACTGATTGATTGTGCTCATGCCAAACATAACATATAATTATATACTGTAGATATTAAACCACTTGTTGATGCTGTTTCTGTTTCATTAGTCAATCATTAATTTAAAGGTTTAAATCTCTACTTCAAGTAATTAATAATTAATTTAATTTTAATTTTAATTAAAAATTAATTAATTGCTTTTGATGTTTTAATCCATTTGAAGCTCCTTGTAAAGTAAAAGCGTCCCATAAAACAAAACAAACAAAAAACTACATTTAGTCATATGCTGTGTGTGTGACGTCACAGGCTGTGGTCATGTGACCTGCGTAGACTCGCGTGTCGGTAATCGGATGAGCGTCTGTCATTGGACAGACAGCAGCCTGGGACACCTACTGACAGCAAATACTCTGCTGCGTCACCGACGTTAATCTGCAGCTGCATCAAACTCAGCACAGACCGGCAGGACCGTACCGGAAACCGGGCGGCCCTGCCTTCAAAATAAAACGTGGCCGTGCAACAGGAGTTTTCAGGTAAACGCTTAATCAACATTAAATCTGAATAAAAAACTAGTTTTTAGAGGTCTCTGGGTGCAGAAAGCCACGGAGGACAGGCGGTGGGCTCATGTTGGTCTGCACTGTATTTCTTCATGGTTGGGGACGAGTGCTGCTCTTATGATCAGCATCAGTGTGGATTTAGTTTTTGGAGGTTCAGTAGAAATGTGTTAGAGGCAAAACAAATAGTAGAAACAGTCTGAATAACATGGTGTAGTTTGAGAGGCTGAAACCAGTGAATATTTTGGCATGTTTGCTTTTAAAAAGGATTACTTGGTTGTAAAAAGTGTTGCAGATGAATTTTCTGTTATATTCCTAAAGCCAGTTTATCATCAGGGCTGGTTTTGATGGGTGCTGCTGGACTTCTGTGGTCCTAAATGGGCTGACTGAATGATGATATTTAGATATGAACACTGAACACAAAATTATTCTAAACAGTTCCCCTTTATATTGCTTCGCTTTTATTTTGAAGGTTTGGACCAGAAGTTCTACCCTGATCTGTGTGACTCGACACTTCAGTTGCTAGGGTCCGAGCTCCATAGCAACCGAAGCACTGAGAGAAAAAGTTGAGATTTCAGGTTTTAGTCTGTGAAGTGAAGAGGAGGCAGAAGATGCCGGGTCTCACGCCGAGGCCGCAGACAGACGCGCTGCCTTGAGACAGAAATGCCTGCCACTAAAGTTATCAAGTCAAAACCAGTGGAGGCTTCAAGAAAAACCCTCGAGCAAACCAAACCGGCGAAGGTGAGAGCGCTTAACGGGGCGGGAAACGGGCTCAAAGCGCCCGCTGTGCGTAACAGCCGCGCGTCGAGCTGCCCGAGGTGTCCGCAGCGGGACAGGTGCGAGAGGGGCACCGGAGCGCAGCGCACCGCCGTCAAAGCGAGCTGTGAGAGGAGGGCCAGGTCCACCTCCACCGCTCCAAAAACCACCGCAAACTGACCCAAAACAAACCCGGACTCTCGGGGGGCGACCAACTCCGTGAAACATGCTGCTGTTAACGCAAAGTCCCGGGAGACGACCGCGTGTCCGGGTCCGTGGGAGCCGCGGGGTGTCAGGCCTGAGACGAAACACGCAGGTCACAGGTGAGACGGAAGTTTGTAACACGAGAGCTTTTTGTGTCCCATGTGCTCCAAAAGAACATAGTGGTGAAATCACTGTATAATCTCACAAGTAACTGTCAGTATTGGCCTCTGAAGACCCCCCCGTCTCCACAGGGGGGCCGGTGGCTGTCACATGGGTAGTTGCTATATGTGCTGTAATGAAACCTTTGACAAACATTTTAGTTTTCACACTAATATCAAGTCCTTTTAGTTTGAATGGATAATATCTCATTTTCACCTGGAAGTCTTCAAGACAGTGACAGCTGTGCATTTACTGACTGAATGGTGTAGCTGATGGATGAAGGTGGAGGTGTCAGCGCACTATCAGTGATAAACTCCCTGTGCAGACACGTGGTGTCTCATGTAATTGATCACACTGAGCTTTTAGATAAAGTTTGTAGTTACTGAACACCTTCAACACAGTAGCCAGAGATGAGTTCCATGCCGCTGAACCGTAACAACATCCGGTGTCTGTTTCGGGAACCTTTTCATGGCATTTCTGCTTCGAGAAGAGACGAAAGAAAGCGGCTCCTCAGCTCCTCTCAGGTGTGCGCACATCACTGTCTGCAGGTGAGAACACGCAGGTGTACTGTCCTGAAGTGTCCGTCTTCCCGCTGCTGCCTGTGGCCATCTGTTGCTGTGGATTAATCCCGCACGTTTTACCACCCACTGGCCTGCAGGTGAAGTCCGCGTGCAGCTTCGCCTCAGGTGTTGCGTTCATGTGTTCTTCTGTTTCAGCCACAAAGCGTTCACCGTCATCCCCCCGAACCCCAAGAAGAGGAGAGAGATCCAGAGAAGTGAGTCGCCCTGTTCGTGTTTCACCTGGTTGTGTGTTTGGAAACGTCACTGTTGCCCACGTTAGGTTGACTGTTGTGTGACGTGTGATTGGCTGAGCAGAGGCGGAGGCGGAGCTCGCTGCTTTAGAGGAGCTGCGGCTGAGCAGAGCGATGGCTTATGTCTCCATCAACCCCAGCAGTGTTGGTGAGACACACAGAGGAAGCCATGTTTTATATGTTCCCTGTAATCCATTCACCTGACTGTACAGGTGTGTGTGTGTGTGTGTGTGTGTGTTAACAGGGGGCTGCATGAGTCTGGAGGAAGTACGGTTGAAGCAGCAGCAGGAAATGATGCAAGCAAAGAGGAAACCGGTCAGACATTTACATCCTTTTGTTTTACACTTCAAGCATTAAAAAAAATAACATTTTACAAGTGCAACACTAAGAGTTTTATATTTATTATAAACACACTGAAGTCCTGTATAATGACGTCATGCATACAGCTTTGTCCGTCCCACACTTTTGACCCCACAAATGAATGTAAACCAGGTGCAGAATGCTTTAAACAACGATACAAAGAGTTCAAAAACACACCAGATTCATTCACGTACGTTTGATAATGATAAAACATGTAACCAGTAATTACAACCTAGTGGAGAAATCAAAATAAAGTTATAGCTCATCTTTCCTTCTTTTCTATGCTTTTTATACAACGTTAGCAGACTTAAACACATCAACGTTCAACGACCGCTTCTGAATAAATCATCACAGTGAGTAACAATCAGTAGAGGAAGAAGTATTCAGATCATTTACTTAAAGTAAAAGTAGTAATACCACAGTGCAGAGATACTCCCTTACAAGTAAAAGTCCTGCAGTCAAAAGTATTATTACTTACTATGATAAATAGATAAATAAAATAAATAAATCATCACAGTAAGTAATAATCGGTAGAGGAAGAAGTATTCAGATCATTTACTTAAGTAAAAGTAGTAATACCACAGTGTAGAAATACCCCGTTACAAGTAAAAGTCCTGCAGTCAAAAATTTACTCAAGTAAAAGTAAAAAAGTATTAGCATCAAAACACACCTAAAGTATCAAAAATAAAAGTACTCATCATTGAAAATGGGCCGTTTCAGAATAATGTATATTATAAAATTATTATATAATTGTTATATAATTATATATATAAATGATATATATAATTATTAATGTACGTACTACTTTAATGTTGCAGCTGGTAAAGGTGGGGCTCATTAATTTAATTACTTTATATCTTAATCTATAATAATATATCGTATTTGATCTGTTGATAATATTTTGTGTTAATAATACGAATCTGTAAAGTTACTAGTAACTAATCAAATCAAATAAATAACATATTTCTCTCTGAAATGTAGTTGAATAGAAGTATTGAATAACATAAAATGGAATTACTCCAGTCAAGTACCTCAGAATTGTACTTAAGTACAGTATTTGAGTAAATGTACTTACTTCGGTCACTGGTAGAAGGTACTATGTGTATTTTGTCACATTTGGAGGGAAATCTTCTGGGTTGTTTTATAGCACAAAACAGGAGGTGGGCGCTGTTCTTCCAGAGCTGACGGAGCGTGTAGACTCAACGTGTTTGACTGGAGAAGCAAAGTCATTATGGGATGAACAGCATCTTTATTTTGTCACCTGACATTAAACATGGTCTCCTGTCAGCGTTCACTGAGCAGAGATCAGCGACTGTTCGTGTGGATTCATTTACGCCACAATAATTCGGTGTGTGTTGTTTCAGATGAAGACGCAGGTGATGGAGCAAACACCTGTCCTGAAGAGCTGAGCGTCACCTGTCCTCCCGTCTCTGCTGGCAGCTGAGCCCCTCACATGGTTTTAGACTGGATTCAAATCACATATTTAAATACGAGAGTTAAATGAAACAGGAATAGAAAAATCTTCATTTGTATACAAAGAACGACACTGCTTGTGTATTCTGACATCATTGTAGACCCGTTTAGGAAGAGTTCATACAGCATTATACTACGTTTTGTATATAGTTTAGTATGTCATGTATATGTATTTTGTATATAATATGTATGTTATGTATGGTGTTGTGGTTGTATGTTATTTCTGCCTCCACCCGTACACTACTGAGGTTAAAGGATTTTGTTTGTGCAGCTCCACCCGTTGAGAAATCACATTAATGAAACTCAAAAGCAGAGACGATGTCCTGGTCAGACTAGATAATCTACCAAACACACTGTCAACAAACTACTGAAGAAATACAGAAGCTGTTCACAGTCCTATAGAGACAGCTGTGCACATAACTGCAGGGGACATGTCCCAGGAGACTGAGACAGACAGGAAATACAGTGAGAGAGAGGGAAAGTGGGGTGACGTGCGACAATGAAACCGGGGTCACTGCTAATAAATGGGCCAGAAGTTTGGATGGTATTTAGATCAGTTCCACAGTTTTCTTGTGAGTTTTGATCCTTGGTGCAACAATAAAGCATTCGATTCATGCTAGACGTCCGATATCGTGTCTCTGGTTGGAGTCTTCTGTAACTGCTGATGAGGCTCATGGGTAATGTAGTATTTAGCACCATTTAACACCACACTTG
This sequence comes from Enoplosus armatus, assembly GCF_043641665.1. Classification (NCBI taxonomy): domain Eukaryota; kingdom Metazoa; phylum Chordata; class Actinopteri; order Centrarchiformes; family Enoplosidae; genus Enoplosus; species Enoplosus armatus. The sequence continues at coordinate 2,076,913 of NC_092200.1, forward strand.
ATTTGCCAGGAACAAATTTGCAGTGGTGGAAGAAGTATTCAGACATTTTACTTGAGTAAAAGTTGCTTTACCACAATTTAAAAGTACTCTGTTACAGAGAAAAGTCCTGCTTTCCTAATTGTATTTCAGTCATAAGTACTATCAGCAAGATGTACTTCAAGTATCAAAGTAAAAGTACTCACCATTCAACATGTCATTTGAAGTTGTATATACTGCTGGGTGGTTTCATTTCCTGAGTAACAATAACATTTAAATCTCAAACTACAGCTGTCAGGTAAACGTAGTGGAGTCCAAGTAGAATAAAATTAGAATGCTCAAGTAAAGTACAAGTATCTCAGAATTGTACTTACATGCAGTAGTTGAGTAAATGTACTCAGTTACTTTCCACAACTGCAAATTCATTAAAAGTCATTAAAAGTCTGTGGACAAATATGGACTCCATGTACTTCTGAAATAAATAGTAGTAGTAGTTTAAATGTTGATCTTTAGCTTCGCTCATGGGCGGCCTTCACTCTTGTAGGTTATTAAAGGCGCGGCCAGTAAACGCATCACGGCATTCTTACATGAAGCATGAACTACAGAGATAATTGGCAGGAGTGCACACTGAGGTAAATGACTGTATCTGTTGTACATCCTACGCACTTTTTCACCAACAATAACGTGCAGTAAAGTAATACCATATATATGCTCGTATTACTTATGTGTGGTGACTTACACCAGTTTTAGTTTCTCTCTCTATTAAAATCTGTTTTGTTTTCTTGGCTGTTTCTTGATTTTATAACTTTTGATTTTTTTTATTGTAAAGTAAATTCTCCTTGTTTTCTGTATTGTCTTCTCGGCCTATTCGATCTTCCCCTTTTTATTCTTCTTCTTTGTTAAAGTGCTGTGTAACCCGAAACAGCTGGGCACTACGGTTTTTATCAAACGTTACTCACACAGGAGGAAATAGTGCATTTGTTTTTCAGCGGCGGATTAATCCACATTTGGTGCAGTAGTGAGTATTTGAGTCAAAATAAACTACAGTGTGTGTGTGTTCATGGTAATAAAGGAATATATCACCCAGTGCACCAGTGAGGCTCATTGATGTGTTGCTAACAGTTTTTGGACAACAATGGAGCTCTATGGCTCAGAGGAGGAAGATATATCAGACTGTGATACACACACAATACTTGTTAGTGGAAACATTCACTGATGGTTTGGGTCTTTTCACGGAATATGTTGACAATAAAAAAAAAAAGTATGATATCACCAGGGAATGAATCTAAGTTATTGTCCTCCCAAGTGAGTGTTTCTGTCATTCTCTCATCCACCAACAGAGGTCGTTTTCTGCCTGTTCCAGAGCCAGTGAAGGTGCACAGGGTGGGACAGTGATGATGACCACACAGCATATTGTGTAAATGGTGACTGACTCGTGTTTGGGGAACATTTGGGTCCCTCTGGAAGTAAGCTATGATAAAATGAAATATTACAGTCAGAGCATAGAGTTTAAAATACCACAGCAGCGAGAGAAGGTCACAGCCAAACATCAGGAACTACTGGACTGTTGCAGGACAATATCTTTGTTTCCATGAGGGTGATTCTAATGTTACATTGGCAGTCTTTGCATAACACACGCAGACACCGATTAAAGGACACGGAGCTAAATGTCAGCATCGTGTCTGTCTCGGGCATGCATAATTAAAATGTCATATTAGGTGACTGAAGCAGCCATATGCGCATGCGTGGGAGATATTGCAATATCTGTAGTTGAAGCAGCTGTAATTGTTTTGAGTAGCCATGATTGTAGTCCAATAGAGACGCCATTCTGTGACGCTAATGCTGCATTCAAGGAATCCTCATAAGCTCTGACGTTTCACTGCCGAGTAAGAGGTGAGTCTATAATGTTATTGTTGTAGGTTATATTATCTTTTCAACTAACTGTGGCTTCTGTAGCAAAGTTCTTATTTTACAAATCAATCAGCACATAATAATTCTAAGGATTCATATGAGAACATAACACTAACATGACAATAAGAAAAAAAAGGGATTAGGGTGGAGGTGCCTTCATATTTTTTTAATACTGATTATAATCTTCTTATTTTAGATTCATAAAAACATTTAAGATCTCCACAGAAGCATTGGTTCATGAATCAAGCCTGAATAAAGTAAATACATTTTCCATGGGGAATAACAAATCTTGATTGCTTTTTCAATAATTCCTTGAATAAAAACACAAACCAAATTCTTGTAGACATAAAGCAATTAATTAGGTTTCCCCGCACACACATACTGTGCTCCTAACAAAGTTCAGGAAAACTTTTGGGAATGATTTAAGCCATTTTATCTATTTTTTTTTTTTAATCAATTTTATTGTATCTTGTTTTTTGTTTTTTTTACAGTTGTGTTTGGGATGTTTTGATGATATTTTCTGTATGTTAACCCTGCAAATATGTATTATTGTTTTATTATTTTATTATTATTATTATTATTATTATTATTATCATTATTATTATTATTGTATTCTTCTTATTATTATTATTATTGTGATTATTATTTACATATCTTATTTGTCATTGCTACTGAAATAGACCTCTGACTTCCATCTTCATATATATTGTTTCCTGTATCATTTTGTTTTTTTCTGTATTATTTGTTTTGTGTTACATAAAGAAAAAAAGTGAAGGAAAAGGTTAAACGCGAGTTATATTGAGGGTAGAAACTAATTCCCATACGGAGAACACTAACTGTGTTTATCGCCTCAATTGCTTGTTCGTGTGTAGTTTTTGTTGTAACGTCCATATTTCCGACAGCGCTTGAAGGCAGCATGATTCGGTGGCTGCTGAGCTGATCTTTGTGCGAACGAAGCAGAGCGGTCGCAGTTAGCAACGGACAGCAAACACACACAGGGAAACGAAAGACGGCGGAAGAGACAGCTTTTGGGCCCGAAAATCCACACATACAACGATTATACAGTGACAGCGACGGCCTGAAAATGGTAAGAAGACACTTCAGAGTTGTGAAAGCGGTGGCGCTATTTTCTTCTCACAATCAATCTAGCCAAGAGCTAGCTGGCTAATGCTAAACGGTTAGCGAACTGTTTTCCTGACTCATTATTGAGCAGCCCGAGAAGCTAGGCTGCCATTTTACACCAACAACACAGACAGTTGGTCTGTCCTGGCCGCTGCGGTTAGCTCGACCAAGACAGCGTTTATCTTAAATATATCCCAAACACCACATCTGTATCTATATGAAAGAAAATACGGTCCAAGTAGAGACTGTACTTTGATTGAAAGCTAGTCCACCCAGCGCCAGGCAGCCAAGCTAACGGTACTTACAAGCTAACTGGCTAACCGAGCCTGGGAAGCTAATGATAGCTAGCAGTATTGCGTAGCAGTGTCTGACACCATTCGCAGCTCAGTGTAGGATAATCCCAACTAATATTTTCAAAAGCGGTTAATGTATAGCTTCGGTGTATTTTGTGAGATGATTGCAGAGTCCTAATTTAGCTGACGCTACAGCTCGTCATTAAAGTGAACAGATCGGCCCTCTGCCGCTTTGGAGTGAAGGATAGTGATTTGAACCTGACACAGGGCTCCCACACTCCTGGAGTATCTGCTCTTCATTACTTTATAGGCCTGGAGATGTTTGGAAAATTGCTAAAGGGGACAAGATTTTGATAAGACTCTGACTGATCAGGACCCCTCTGCTGGACGAAAATATTGTTGGTTACTATCTCTCCCTTTATACTTGGTTCTTACCGTTGGCATACCTAATTGTTAATTTTACATTTACAGTCATTACTTTTGCGTAAGGGAAGTTGATGGGACAGTCATGGAGAAGTTGTGGAGTTTCTTAGTTGACAAGGTGTAGGAGGCCTGCACTCACTATCAAATAATGTTTTATCTTCTGTAGTGTTTGAAGCCAGTTGCTCAGACAGCTACAGTACTCAATAGTTACCACATTTAGTTGTACACTGCTTTTTAAGTTGAAATGTAAGTTGAAACATCATTATCTAATATTTTCATACCAACACTGGCCCATACAGATATGCATTTATGGAAGATCTGATTGTTTTGAACCTGGCACCGGGCTCCCGCACTCCAGGAATACCCGAAAGAGCCAAAATAGTCATTTCAATCTTCCTTGGATTGTATGGATTGTGTTTTATTTTTGTTTCCCTTGAGTGATCAGGTCAAGACAAGACAAAAAAAACATTGGTTGGTTGCTGACTGGACAGCATTATCTGTAATTTTAAAGTGGGAAAAGACACTCACAGTTGGGATAGATCGTTGTCTTTCTACTATTTGTCAAATCATTTATCTTGGATTTTTTATGCATTTGTTGAGTTTTTCTTTTAAAAAATCCAAATGTTGTCAATAAGCTATTCTCTCAGTAGTATTGGCAGATAGAGGTATACATATATGGAAGAGGCTTACTACAAACAAAGTGAAGCTTTTCAGGAATGCCTACCGTAGTTTAGAGGATTAAAAGAAACATTTTAACATAGTTTTTTGTATGACTTGTGTCTAATAATGTGAAATAATGTTTTTACAGTCAAATAGTAGTAATCAAAATGATAGTAGACCAGTATGATATTGCTTTTTAAAGCTGATGTAGCCCAATATTGATGCTGTGTTGATAGATCCGTCCATTTCTACAATGATACTGGACATTAGAGGAAAATTCATGTAAGGAAATTGTCAGTTTCTTACACCTATTTTAACTGAAAGTCAGCCATCTGTGTTCTTTCATGGTCTTTATTGGGACTAAATGTGGATTATGTTTAGTTGTTGTTGTTAGCTTGCAACCCTTGAGATCGCATCCAGTTTTTCAGCTGAATTTTTAAGTTGCTTCTCTATAAGGGGGCCACAGTTTTCTTCCAGTGTTGATGCTGAGTGATGAGGCTTAATTGTACATGTGTAGACACGTCTTCCCCTCAGAAGCAACTTGTTGGAGTGGGAGGATCTCTGCGTTTGTGCAGACCATAGGGTGGGTGTATGTTGGTATTTGGAGTCGTAACTAGAACTAGGATAATAATTTTGCATAAATGCCATGATAAAACAGCTGCAGACGTATCCATCAGGGCTATTCAGAGGCCCAGTGGCAAAAGGCAACAAAGAAAACGCTCATCTCTTTACTTACATCTGCTCCTATCTTGTAGAATGTGTCAGTTTGAAGTGAAGCATACATGTTCAGTCAACCTTTATAAATAAAATAAAATAACACAAACATACTGACTGCACTGTTAGGTGCTTTCTTAGCTTTATTAATGCTGTGGAGACGCTGGTGTGTTACATTCAAAGACTTCTTGTGCTGCGGCTTTGAGAGGAATGTTGTATTTTCATTTAATGTAACGTGAAGTATCTATTTAAAGCGACTTCCTCAGTGATGTTTATACTACATGGAGCACATGTTGCACCTGATAGGCCCTTTCGCAACAGCTCACTCACATGGTGAGTTCAGTAGATGGATCTTTTCTCTGCTCAACATCTTGCTGGCATGCACGCCTGAAATCAGCCTGCATTTGTGTTTGGCAGCGTAAAATGACTAGTGCTCCTTCTAGGGCAGCAGTATTGGCTAATCAGCAGTACGTAAACATGCTGTGAAATCACTTTCACAAGATTTGAAATCATGTCAGTCTTGATCGGGCTGTCCTCCTTTACCTGGCCTGACCCATCCAGGTCTGCCTGCTTAATATATACAAGGTGCTATGAAGTGATGGCGCTGAGGACAGTGATTGTAGAGTCTCTGCTCGGCTGCTCTTCTGGATGCTGAGCAGAGGCAACAGAAATCAAAAGCTGCTTACGCTAATGAAATGTCCTCCCTCGCTGCCTAGCCTGGCATATGATCGGTTTGTGTACACACAAACACACACACAAACCCCTTACAAGCACGTCAGTGTTCAAGAAGTGCTCATCACTGTGATTCAGATTCAGCTGAAGCTTTATTGCTCCTCGTGACTCACGCTCAGAGTTTGATGTTTTTGTTTCTCTCACCAAAACTCAGATTCAAGGAAGGAGATCTAAAATCAAAGTAATAGGCGTGTTTCTGTGGTCCGACTCTGCTCTCTGTGGAAGCACATGAGTGATGGCAGGTATATTCGTGTGTGTTTGTATGTATTTTGCATTGTTTGTGTTGTAAATGTAGGGTATTAGGTTGTTGAGTCTGGCCAGGACACACGGTGACCAGGGTAATCAGATTTACCAGCTTTGAGCTTTTTTCCCCACGAGCACCGCTCTCCCTCTCTTTCTTCCTCTCTTTCTCTCTCTCTCTCTCTCTCTCTCTCTCTCTCTCTCTCTCTCTCTCTCTCTCTCTCTCTCTCTCTCTACACCACTCCCTGCATCCTTCCCGTTCAGAAAATCTCTCACACCCGACTCTGAGGCCGACACACTCTGGTAATATCCACTGCGCTCCAAGGGCAGTAAAGATGTATTCAGTGTGGGAGAGTGGGAGCCAGCTGAATGCAGGTGAGGTTTATCTGCCAGCCACTTGGGCAGATAACCTGACATTCATTGTCCCCTGCTGGAAACTGGCGGCAGGTTTTAAACAACAGGATGGTGTGCTGGTTTCCCCTCTCTGTCCCCAGTTAGCCCCCAGTTCCATCCCTCCATGGAGAGTTTTTTTTATGACACTGGTTTTCATTTGTTTTTGGTGCCACCAGTAACTTTTAGAGCTTCAGGCTGTGTAATCAGTCATATTGAGAATGTATTTCTCCTCCTTAAAATGCAGTGTAAAAGACTGTGATGTCCTCAGGGGACATGAGTCACATTGATGCTTTAATGTGTTTAATATTTGGTGAATTATTTATTACACAGATCCAACCTTTTCTATCCCAATACTGATTCTGATACTTCAATTCATTTCAAGCCGATACCGAGCACCAATCCAACACCAGTGATCTCTTCTCCCCAGATTTAATTATTATGAATTATTAATAATTTAATGTAAGGTAACATGATGCCAGGGATTGCTGTGGAGCTAAATGCTGAGCCGGTGGCTCGCTGTGACTGAATGTAAAAGTTAGCAGAGACACTGAATTTTATCATGACATTGACAATGAGACTATATTGAATCCCAATCCATTTAATTAGGTCAGTATCGGCACAGATGCTGATCCGTGGTATTGGATCGGTGCATCTCTAGTAGGGCTTCCTTGTTTTTTGTTTTTTCTAAATTTGTTGATGAATCATTTCTCTATAAAATGTCAGTATCATTTCCCAGAGTCCAAGGTGATTCATTCACATTGCTTCTTTTATTCGACCAACAGTCTTACAATCTAAAGATTTTGAATTTGCTTTCACATTACTATCAAATTACTATTACTATATGATAAGAAAAAATATCAAATCTTCACATTTGAGATGCGGGAAACTACAAATGTTTGGCATTTTTGCTTGGAAAATGAATGAAACCAGTTATCAGAATAGGTGCCAATTCATTTTCTGTCTCAACAAATTCATTAACCACTTAAATTGTTTCAACTTTAACCCATAATTGTACTCAAGGTCAAGATTATTTGTTTGCCCGGGTTAAATGACACCGTCATGAATATAAACAGGCCCACTAGACTGTCAACAGTGCTTGTTGACAGACGCATATAGGCTAGTTGTTCCTTGAAAAGAACATGTTCCCCGAAATGAGTCACGACCTTTGAACTTTGCTGCCTGAAGGGGGAATGTGCCGACCATGGCGCCGTTGGTGATGACCAGACGTGGGATTCCTGTTTCACAACAAACTTTCTAGACACTTGCCTCTCAACAAGCTGTCCACATCCCGTTACTCCTGGTCACATAACCGTGGAACCGATTATAGGTCAGATACTGAAGCGACACATATCTAATACCTTCTGCTGTGGGAATCTGAAATCTGATCCCAGTGCTGCTGTGAAGGGCACCTTTTCTTTACCAACCAGTGAATAGAAGAGCAAGAGACAGAGAGAATGAAGGCTCTACCTTCTGTAGTCGAATGGCCACTCGGAGGTATTGTCTGCCCCAGTTGCCATGGCAACTGCCGGAGCACCTCAGGTAGGGCTGCCTTTTTTTGAGTTTAGCGAGGATCTGCTGAAGAGGAGCGGAGACTGGAACAGGTCTAGAGTCTGGGCCGAGCTGTGTGGGCCCGCTGCCGACAGGCCCGGCTCTGTATCCATTGGTTAACACGCCAACCAGCATCCTCATCCTGTATGAGACAACGCTGCTGAGTGAAAGGCAGTAAATAAACACCCGAGCTTGCTGGAAATTGTTTTTAAAAGTTTTTTCCCAGATTTACGTCTCAGCCTTATGAATATTCTGTGGATGTTTTGAAAAGTTAGCTACAACAAGACTCATCCTATATGTAACATATACATACATGATGGATTCACTGTTAGAGATCAAGTCCACACACGTGTAATAAGATTATCCATGGATTACATGAATGTATGACGTGACAATAAAAACGCAGGATTTGACCGCACGCTAATGTTACCCTTCACGCTCTGAGAAGTTGAACGTCACACAGCTCTGCCCACTAGTTGCTTACATCCTGTGTGAATGTTTAAAGCTGATTAGCAGTAAAATACGTTTATCCACCTGAAAATGAACTGTGACTTGAAGCTGCCGATAACAAGATTGTAACGAACATTTTCATTTGATGAGTGAGATGTCAATCCATGAAGTGAGCCTTAACTATTACACATGAGAGGAATCCAATAACGCCACCATCTAACATTGTGGCAGTTAGGTATCATCAACAATTAACTGTCTGGTTAGAAGGTTAAACTGGAGTGAGAGTTGGCAGATTAACCAGCCTCTGTAACTTTTAGACCCACAATCACTTGCTGCGCTTGTGCGGGCAGTCGGTGGTAGCTGGACAAAATGCCTTGTATTGCTTAATCCTGCTGGGGGAGTATAAAAAGGCTTTATGTTGCACAGGCTCTGAGTTTTCCAGTTGCTTTTCCATTGAAGTGAAACATGTGCGTAGATGTTGCGTATGGGAATCCAGCTTTGGTCGATTGGTGGCAGAATTGTGTTTAACCTCAGGACATTTCAGTTTCGAGCATCTGCCAGACCCTGAATGTTGCAGCAGGTTAAGCAGAAATGCAGTTTTGTATGGTTGTATTACAGAAGCAGCAGACTGCAGCTGCAGTGCTGTGGTCAGTGGGAGCGGGGGGAAGGGATGCTGGAGACAGAGGTTGGGTGTGGAGAGGACGACAGATTTTAGTGACTGATGAAGGCCGAGTCCAAGTCCTGATGTGCCTGGAGCTTACTGCTGTGTCGAGGCTTTTCGTCTGCCTCTGTGCTTCTCTTCATCATCTTGGCCATAGTGTTGCTTAGAAAACTAGAAGTAGAAAATGTACTGCAGCATCTGAATTGAAAAATTGTACTGCATGTAGTTATTCTACAACTGGTACTCATTTGTTTGGGAAATTGTTTGAATATAGATAATTGTTTCTATCATAGGAAAACAGGAAGGTGCACTGGGAAAATATGTCTGCTGCTAAAACTAAATGTAAATGACTTTAATAATCGATTAATCATTAGTTATTTATTGAATGAAAATATCAAACGTTCACTGGTTCCAGCTTTTCAAATGTGAGGATTTGTTGCTTTTCTGTTTTTATATCAAATATATGAATCATTTAGAGGATTTAAACTGACAAAACAAGCAATTTGAAGAGGTGACGTGGAGTCTGGGAACTTGTGATGAACATTTCTCAACAACTGATTAATTAACAGATTTATTGATGATGCAAATAATTATTATTTGTAGCCCTAAATATGTCCTGAATAAACAAATCTTAACAGTGCTTCACATGAATTTAAAATGTAGTTTTGTTTCAAATATATTTCATGTTAATTTGTTTCAGTCCCATACGTTTTCTGTTCTGCTTTGCATTTGAAGAAGAGTACATGTGTGGTAGAAACTACAGCTGAAACGATTAGTCAATTGAAGGGAGGAAAAAAAAAATCAACTATTTTGATACTTGATTTTTCAAGCAAAAACCCTGAACGTAACCCAATTCCAGCTTCTTGATTTGAGGATTTGCTGTTTGTGTGATAGTAAATTTAATATCTTTGGGTTTTAGACTTTTTTCAGACGAAAAAAAAAACAATTCAAAGATGTAATTTTTCACCATTTTATAAAGTTTTCTCAAACAGAAGATCTTTAGTCGCGGCACTAGTAGAAATAATACTTAGTTTTCTGCTCAGTGAAATGAAATTCTTACTAATATTTTCCACTGAGACAGGAAGTAAACAGAGCAGGTCAGTCGGCTTCCTCCCCTCTTCCACTGACAGACTGTTGCACTTGGGTCACGTCCTGAGTCTCTGGCCCTAATAGCTGTGAATGGCCAGAGACAGGCAGCGCTGCATGCCTGCTCCTTCTAAATATAGCAGCGCTGCCTACACGTACACAGCAGTTTCTACCCATACACCCCCCCCCCCCCCCCCCCTTTAGTCTCTGAGTCTTTCAGGCTGCATTTACACAGCAAGGCCTCCGTTTTTCCTTTTTCAGTGACTGTTCTCAGATGTTCTGGGATATCAATATGGACTTCCAGTGATGTAACATGCTGTGTAAGAACAACAGTGTCATATCTGGGTTTGGTACCTGCGTATATTTAAACACACAACTAATGATCACTTTCTTTATCAGTTAATCTGGCAATGCCTTTTTTTTTTTTTGAAGAAGAAGAAGAATAATAAGTGAATGGTTTAGTCTATAAAATGTCTGAAACATTTCCCAGAACCCAAGGTGACAACTTCAGCCCAAAACTCAGTGACAGTCAGTTCAAAACGAAAGGAAACACATTAAAGCAGAAAATCGTAACATCTGAGAAGCATCTTTAGCTTTATAAATGACATGATAGATTTTCTGTCGATTGACTAAACAATCAGCTGATTGTTTCATCTCTAATTTGGATTAGAGCGTTCACATTCGAGTTGTCTGATTTGATGTGTACTGTGAATCCATGTGGGGTCTTCTGGAAATGAACTTATGTCTGAATGCAGCTCTTTCATAACAGCATCTGTGTCACATAAAGAGAAGAAGAGGAATGTGGAGCTTCTTCATGTGTAGTATGAACATAACCTTAAGGCCTATCTCATATCAGAATTACAGAATTTCCACATGCAAACATTTCATTTTCTGCATTTTTCTGTTTCATTTCATACCAAAAAGAAAACAAAAACATGTCCAGCCTTCAGTAAATCCAGTGACTTACCCTGAGCAGTGTTTGATAACGTGCTTTAGGTTGTTATATTTATCTCTTAATTTAATAAGATCATTGGTACACTGCTACACAGTTGAATCAGTGTTCACACTGCTCGCTCTCTCTCTGCTACTTAATTTAGAACAGATTGAAGAGTTTCACTTTGACATATTAAAGTGTTTTTTTCTCTTGGTCAGTGTCCAAAGAGCCGGATTGCTTTCACTCTGCTTCAGTTTACAAAAGAGTGTGAAAATGTTTTATGTGCATAAAATCTGCACATGTATTCATACCTGGTGTGAAAAGTCTTTTCTCTTTGTTTTTCTTTTCGATGTGGTCCCTGTCTGTGTGTCTCATTTCGCTCTGTAGCTTAAAAGACGTTGATGCTGCAAACTCAGGCGTTCATTTACCTTCTCCTGTTGTCCTGACTGTGTGGATGAAATTACAGCTTTAGGTCCGTCAGTTAACCTTAATGATGTGGCCTCCTTGGACTGTCGTCAGTGTTAATTAAGTTAATAAAGTTGTATTGTAAGAGCACAGTGCAGCACCGGGCACACAGCTTGTAGTTAACGACAAACAGCAGAGCACTCAGCTTTCATTAAAAAGCCAGTGATCACGTTGAGGTGTCTTTTAGCAGCATGATAAAACTCTATGCACTCCTTAAAGGTCTGGATGTGGCTTTTGGACAAATGCTTAAAAGTAAAAATTGGCTCGTAGTAGCCAAAAGGGAAGTCGGTAGACGAGCGAGACTGGGAACTGTCTTGACTGGACTGTTTGAAGAAATCAGGGAGGCGTTAAAGTGGACTAATCTGTCATTAGCTGTGACGTCAGGGTCTGGTCAGCACCGTGTCTACAGGGACCAGAGCCAGATGTCAGCGGATAAATCCATATAACCTACCTGGCTAACTGCTAACAGCACTGAGGAAACAGAAGCTTCTCTAATTGATTTTGAACTCTGGGATTTGAAATGAATTCTTAATCGCAGTCTTCTGTTCATTTTTGAATGTTTTTATGTGGCTTGTTTCCTGGCAACAACGAAGCTAAATCAAAGATCGCTAATCAAAATGTATTTTTTCTTTACCTCATGTCCCTTGCAGGTCACCTGGTGAGGAGTGCCAAAGCTTTTAGGTGGAGGAGTGGCAGACAGCGCCACCCAGGCGTGCAGAGTGGGACTGCATCCCGCCTCGCAACAGTCAACCAGCTTCCCGAAGCGCTGCTGCCGCTGCCAGATGGACTGCGCACTCTGAGAGCAGAGCGAGTCAGGACAGATATCAACCGAGGAGAGGAGCCGGGGGGCAAACGCTCACCGGAGCAGGAAAGGGAGGGCATTGTTCGGTAGGGAGAGGAGAGGACAAGGGGCTCTACGATGTCGTCAAACAGGACCCAGAACCCCCACGGACTGAAACAGATAGGCCTGGACCAGATATGGGACGACCTGCGGGCTGGCATCCAGCAGGTGTACACACGGCAAAGCATGGCCAAGTCACGCTACATGGAACTCTACACGTATCCTGTGAGATCAGGGGAGGTTGAGGATTACACTTTTAAATGCTGGGTGGATTTATATAAATATGCCTCCAGTGCTGAAACAATTTCTTTATTAATCAATTAGTCATTTAATTGGCACTGGCACTGGCACTGGCTTGCTGCTTCCTTCTTTCTACAACCAAAACCTGTTTTATAGCTGCTTGCCCAGGTAATGAGTTACAACAGAAGAACACCGAGCAGCCCAGAGTCCCGAAGACAGGAAACAAAAGAGCATCTTGTGCTTTACATAATTACTGATATACGTAACAAATATTATGTTAAAGGAAGTATTTATTTCTTACAGATTTTAGGATTTCACCACCACAGTGTTTTAAAGTATTATTCAGGAGGCATGTGTTCAGGTGTTCCTAAAGTTTGTGTGAGTAGTAGGAACAATCATAACCGGGAGGTCTTGATCTAAAAAGGAACGACGACTTCGGCTACAGTTGCCAGTTAACCAGACGGATTAATCACCCTTTAAGCAGGCAAACTCCATAAAGTACACAGAGTTTGTGTTGTGAGTGTAAAGTACACAGAGATGATTTTCTCTGAGGGCACATTTTGTTGTTTGACAACCTCGCTTCCTCTTGCGCACCTTTCCAGCAGTAAAGGATGTCATCAAGTACGAAATGCACCCAGCCATGTAAGCTCCAAACTGTAATCCTGTCGGGCAGAAAGAACGCCACTACTTTAAACCATATACCAGCTAGAATCTGTGAGTCACATATTTGCCTTTCAGAGTTTCTCAAGTCTGCATCACTGGTCACCAATTATAGCAAGCTTTGTTGTAGTTGGAGAGTGAATAATCTTTCATGGAGTAGCTCCTCAAATAGTTCCTCATGACATTACAAGCAGTGTTATTCCTTTGTTTCATGCCTCTAAAGGCCGGCTGCGTTGTGGAGATGAATTAAAGCTTTATTCAACCTCAGATTTTGTTAGCACCGTTTAGTTTCAACATTAATGAGAATGCCTTAGCCTGTGATATATAGTGTCTCTGTGTTTATTCCTTAACCCTCCCCTCAGACATGTATATAACTATTGTACCAGCGTCCACCAGTCCAGCCAGGGCAGGGGCTCTGTGCCTCCAGCCAAGCCCTCCAAAAAGTCCACCACTCCCGGAGGGGCTCAGTTTGTAGGCCTGGAGCTCTACAAGCGACTCAAAGAGTTCCTGAAGAACTATTTGACCAGCCTGCTCAAGGTGAGTCTGCACACTTCAGAGGACCTCATCACTGGGATGTTAACACTTCTTGTATAATACTGATACACAATCTGCATTTGACCAATGTTCTCCTCCTGTCCGTGCTTTGTCTTTCTCTTGCCTCCTCCCTGGTTTTCACTCCAGGACGGCGAGGATCTAATGGACGAGTGTGTGTTGAAGTTTTACACCCAGCAGTGGGAGGATTACCGTTTCTCTAGTAAGGTCCTCAACGGGATCTGCGCCTACCTCAACCGCCACTGGGTCAGACGAGAGTGTGATGAGGGACGCAAGGGAATCTATGAGATATACTCGGTACGTCTAATATCTGCACGACCCTCTGTTTTGCTATCAGCACTCAACAGATGGAGGTTCAGTGAATACTGGAGGTGTGTTGGGATCCAAACAGGTATTTTTAGCTTGAAACCTGAATGCTTAAACGTGCTCAGTTCTGTTGGAAAGAATTGAAATGCATGTTTTTGTTGTTACAAAGCATGAGAGATACTAACAACTAGTTTTACAGTAAAATGAAATCCAAAGTGGTAACAGTCCCATGGATCATGTGAAAGGACTAGCTGATGTAATTACAGGTCTGATATCTGTGCATTAGCTAATGAGTTGGGATGTGTGGGAAATGTACTGTTTTCTGGGGAACTTCAAAGTAAAAGTCTTGTGGATTGTCAGCACTTCAGTCTGAACTGCTCACAGAACCTCTGTGCTTCATGTTTGTGTTGATGCATCAATCTAGAAGTGATTTCGACAGGATTTCTTGATTTATAATGAAGACTTCTAAGCCCTTGAAATTCACCATACAAGACCTTGAAAGTCATTTAAAGCTCATTTGATTTGATGTCCAAGCATTCTGACGTGGATCATACTGAATGAAAGCAATGGAGGCGAGTCACAAACGCGCAGCCTGAAGTCTTGACCTTTTGCTAACCTTCTCCTTCTTCGCCCCTCTCCTACACTGCTGTTTCCTCCCAGCTGGCACTTGTGACCTGGAGGGAGTGTTTATTCCGACCCCTCAACAAACAGGTGTGTTTAGTTTCTTTTTATAGAAGTGGAGTGAGAAATAACAAAGTGGCACAACACAGTGATGAAGTTTATGCGCCTTAATCTTACCGGCAACATTCTGTGTTTCCTTATGACGTCCGCTTTATTTTTGTCATTGTACAAATGAGTTACATGAACTAAACAAATGTCTCTCTTTCAGGTAACAAACGCTGTGCTGAAGCTGATAGAGAGAGAGAGGAATGGAGAGACCATTAACACCAGACTGATCAGCGGTGTGGTCCAGTCTTATGGTAGGTCAATGAGCACTGTGAAGAAACGAAGAGAAACGAGCACCTGTTCTTTGCAGACGTTAGATAGAGGAAGTACAAAGAAATATACTCCGAGGTCCAAAAGTCTTTCAGGTGCTGCACCCTTAAGTGATCAGTTAAACTCCTCACTTGGAGGAAGTGTGAGCCCCCACATCTCTTCAATGAGACACAGATCTGGGATAAATGACTTGGGTGAACTGAAAATAAAAAACCTTTTTCTGCATCGTTTTTCATGTTTAACCTCACTGAACCTTCTTAACTCTAATGTAACTATTTTAAACTTTATACCTGATCTAGAACTATCTAGATCTCCCAATGTCTGATCTTGTATTTAAAGAAACCACTTTTTACTCCGAAGTGTCATATAGTTGTTCCTCTTGACAATACCTCATTTGAGTTACACATCATTAGAAACAGCCATCTTAAAGATTTAATCGTGTTAGCAGGTTTTCTCATGTGGCTCCAATCTTTCAAACATTTCTGACTGAAGTCTGAAGAGACACCTCACATGAATGCTTGCTCTCGTGTCTCCCGTGTCCTCTCTCTCTCCAGTTGAGCTGGGTCTGAACGAGGAGGACGCCTTCGCCAAAGGCCCCACGCTGTCCGTGTACAAAGAGTACTTTGAATGTCAGTTCCTCACTGACACAGAACGTTTCTACACACGTGAGAGCACAGAGTTCCTGCAGCAGAACCCCGTCACCGAGTACATGAAGAAGGTAGACGGCCTTACCACCCCGACTACATACAGTCATGAATGGACTCGACAGCTTCATGGCAGATTTTATGTTCCTTGTTGCAGGTGAAGGTGGTGATCTTGTCCATAATGAAGTAATGTTTTGTCTGCGTTTTCCCTCAGGCGGAGGCTCGTCTGCTGGAGGAGCAGCGGCGTGTGCAGGTTTACCTCCATGAATCCACCCAGGACGAGCTGGCCAGGAAGTGTGAGCAGGTCCTCATAGAGAAACACCTGGAGATCTTCCACACCGAGTTTCAGAACCTTCTGGATGCTGACAAGAATGAAGGTAAACCTGCGATTTCATTTTAGTCTGTTGTCACATTTCTTCTTTGTGTGCAGGGCTCCAGCTAACCATTAATTACACACACTTTAACCAGGTGATGGAAATCTGTTTGTTTTACTTTTGACTAAAACCAGCTTACGTTTTGGGTGGGAATGAAGTCAATGATGCAGAATCATTAAAAACAATAACTTCCCTCATCACCATTTGTTGGCTGAAAAGGCAGCGAATGAAAGTTAAACTGTGAGATCAGCTGATTTCTGTAGGGAAGAGTCGCCGCTCTGCTCTGGTCTCGTAGAAACCCAGAAACCTTGTCCACTTCTGGTCATAGAGGGTTGTTACAGACTGATGTCTCTGTCCCTCACAGTGGATATTTAATTCTAGTCATTATGGTATTAATGTTAATTAGCCACAGATGATGTAATCTGCCGCAGGCGACGTTTGTCATTAAAGCGATGGAAGTCACAGTCTGTGTCGGCTAAAATAAGAAGCCTCCTACCTAAATGTTTTCTGCCGCCTCTTCAGGACTAAAAAGAACGAAGGGATATAAAAGATTTGATAAGACGTGTTAGATTTGGAATATTTTTCCGAAACTGCTGTGTGTTGTCAGAATGGCAGGATGCTGGACCAGGCAGAGACCACTATGATGTAACTTTACTCTGTAGCTGCGTACTTCATTATACCATAGTCTTACTAAAGAGGAAGAATCTGCGGACAAAAGTCTCAACTCCCCTGCTGATGACACTGTTGTCACTCTCCTTCTTAGACCTGGGCCGGATGTACAACCTGGTGTCGAGGATCACAGACGGCCTGGGTGAACTGAAGAAACTTCTAGAGACTCACATCCACAACCAGGGCCTGGCCGCCATCGAGAAGTGTGGAGAGGCGGCGCTCAACGTACGGACCACAATTCTCACTAGTTCACTTTAACATGCGACTAACACGAAGACACTGAACCAAACCTCCTTCTGTGTGGACAGAGACGGTTTGTTTGCAGTCCGTTAACAATAAGAAAAGGAGGCATAAGACAGAAAGGTGTTTCTCACCAGAGGGACAATGAGTTTCCTTTTGTTCACGCTGCGCTGATGGGGGGGTAGTAAAGGTGTAAAAGGTGAAGAAGAATGCAGGAAATTCAAACAAATACGTCGTGATTGAACCAAAGACGTGCGTGTGTTTCTTCCAGGACCCCAAAGTGTACGTCCAGACCACCCTGGACGTCCATAAGAAGTACAACGCCTTGGTCATGTCTGCCTTCAACAACGACGCCGGCTTCGTGGCAGCACTCGACAAGGTCGGTAAATCCCTCTGTGAGGTCAGCTTTAACGGAGAGAATCCAAACATCCGAAAAATATCTGGGGACTTTAACAGTTTGGTCTGTCTTTTCACAGGCATGTGGTCGATTCATCAACAACAACGCCGTCACCAGGATGGCTCAGTCGTCCAGCAAGTCTCCCGAGCTGCTGGCCAGATACTGCGATTCTTTACTGAAGAAGAGGTGGGTGATACGTGGTGTGTGTGTGTGTGTGTGTGTGTGTGTGTGTGCGTGTGCGTGTGCGTGTGCCGTTCCATTTAGGGTTCATTGTGGTTATTTAATTGAAAAGATATCAGGGTATTGAAGACGTTGAATTGAATGAAAGATATGCGGAGCCTGAGGGACGGGGACAGACTGATCTGCAGCACTTGTTGTTTTCTGAGCTGGCCTCACCACCTGTTTGTTCTTTAGCTCTAAAAACCCAGAGGAGGCAGAATTGGAGGACACACTCAACCAAGTGGTGAGATACTTTGACCTGTACAGTATGTTTGTGTATTACTGACTACTTGTGTGTTGTCTGCTGTAGTTGGACTTCTGCAGTAAAGAACGCTGGATTTAGTTTCTCAGTCTGTATTTGAGCTCCGTAGTTGTTCTTGACAAATTCTATAATTACTTGTGTATTTAGTTTACTTTGTTTTGTTGTTGTTCTTCAGTTACTGTGCAGTTTAGTGGGACGATGGTACATGTATGTGTTTTTGTCAGTACATGTAGCGTACAGTTATAGTGCAGTACTCCAGTTTGCAGTACATGAAGGTGAATTTCTGTCTTTCCTCTTTCAGATGGTTGTGTTCAAGTACATCGAGGACAAAGATGTTTTCCAGAAGTTTTATGCGAAGATGCTGGCCAAACGTCTGGTCCACCAGAACAGCGCCAGCGACGACGCAGAGGCCAGCATGATCTCCAAACTCAAGGTGTGACTCACTGCATCCCAGCGCCCCGTCACATACTGACCGACTGCTCCCAGAGTCCGTCTGCATGGAAAAAACAGCCACAGTAACACCAAACTGTCCGTTTCTGCTTCCTGGCAGACTGAAAACCTCAGACTGAATCTGGTTTTGTTCTTGTTCTCGTACAGCAAGCATGCGGGTTCGAGTACACGTCCAAACTGCAGCGAATGTTCCAGGACATCGGAGTCAGTAAAGACCTGAACGAACAGTTCAAGAAACACCTGACCAACTCTGAGCCTCTGGACTGTAAGTACACACACACACACAGTATTCAGTGACTGCATGAGAAGAGGATTATTTTGTGGGAAAGACGCAGCAAACAGATTCGGTTTCCGGTGTTTTTGTTTTATAGTTTTTGACGTACTTGTTACATGCTGTGGGACGTCTCAGACTAGACTGCACTTAAAATGTACCAAACATTACAGGAATTTAAATCGGAGGGAAAATATGCTGAACTCTGGTGTATCAAAGCACATGAAACCCACATGTTTGAGTTGAAACACACCTTTTCTCTGTGTATCTTACAGTGGACTTCAGTATCCAGGTTCTCAGCTCTGGGTCTTGGCCTTTTCAGCAGTCCTGCACCTTCGCTCTGCCTTCTGAGGTAAGACTAATTCAACATTCAAACAGCTTATTTTTCAACCCAGTTCTCACTGTGCAGAGTAGGTTTTATGAGCCGGGTGCATCTGAAGGATCAATCGAGTCAAATCAAATTCTGTTACATGATTTGAAAACTGCGTAAACATCCAGGAAACTTTATTGCTTTATTGTGTTCCTGCTTTGGAAGAAAATTGCGTTTGTGTAACTCGGTTCAGACCTGTGTGAGCAAGTGTTGATGATTGTTGATACATAGTTGAACCTTCTTCAACAAACAGAGCTTTTAAAGCTCTAATGAGTCGTCAGGGTTGTTAGAACATTTTATTCAGCGGCCCCTGAAGGTCCCCGGACCTCAGTTTGAGAACCACTGCTCTGAACTCTCTTTGTCTCTGTTTCTGTGCAGCTGGAGCGAAGCTATCAGCGCTTCACGGCGTTTTACGCCAGCAGACACAGCGGCAGGAAGCTGACTTGGCTCTATCACCTGTCCAAAGGAGAGCTGGTCACCAACTGCTTCAAGAACAGGTACAGTGTTGTGAAAGTGTTCACAGGTAGGGGGCGCTGTGACTTCAACAGCATCATATCAAACGCTGCTCTCCTCAGCTTATCTTTGATAATATGATCTTATGTTGTTGCCTCATTATGTGCTTTTATTCTCTAAACCGGATCACCTCACCTGTAAGTATTTGAGCTGTAAGTGGCTGATGAACAGAAAATGTTTCATTTCAATTGATTCACTGATCAGTATTTAAGTTAAATTAATGATAAAAACTGAAAACAGAAATGTGCCTGAGTGCTGAAACAGCCACAAAATAATGAATCAACTTCAAAAAAAGGATCAAAACAGTGAGTGAAAAGGCTGAAGCTGTGGATTATTACACCTTCCCCTTTCACAGTCCGACATTTATGATCGAGATGCACACAAACATTTAGTGATGCGCTCGTTCAAAACGTTCACTCTGCTGATTGTTGTAAGATAAGATTTAAAATGTGTCCGTGTCAACAGTCCCCACGCTGAACCTGTTGTTGTTGTTGTTGTTGTTTACAGGTACACACTGCAGGCCTCCACCTTCCAGATGGCCATCCTGCTGCAGTACAACACAGAGGACAGTTACACCGTCCAGCAGCTGACTGACAGCACACAGATCAAAACTGTGAGCACAACATTTAAAGAACATTTAAAGAACACTCTGATGAAGCTTAGACACTTCAGGGTCGATGGGTTTTTAACCTGGTGGTGGCTTGTAGTGCAACTCTTCATCTATCTTTAGTTACTGTTTAATTTCTCTACTAACGGACATCTTCCTTTATTTTCAGGACATTCTGGTTCAAGTTCTGCAGATTTTGTTAAAATCAAAGCTGCTGGTGAGTAAAACAAACGGCCTCGCTCTTTTTTCGTGTTCGTGTCTGAAAGTGGCTGTAAAGACATTAAAGTCCTCTCCTGACGGATGTTTGTTATCCTCATTCTGAACACCAGGCGGCGCCAAATACCCGTTTCATGTGTTTGTGGGCTGTTCTTTTATGCTCAGTAGCAGATGTGTAGGTGACCTTAATGGAACACTTGACACTTCTGTCATCCAGCAGGAATAATTAGAAAGTCCCAACGTTTCTCTGTCACATGTAAGCAGCTTCCTGTGGCTGTTTTAGTAAGGCGGGTTTAGTTTGTTGTCGACAGTTAATATAGTTTTGATGTGTAGGAGGGAAACTGGAGAACCTTAACAGAACAGTGGTTTCTAGATCCCACATTTGAAAGGAAGATCACTCACATCTGTCCGTCCGTCCGTCAGGTGATGGAGGACGAGAACGCCAACGTGGACGAGGTGGAGTTCAAACCCGACACCGTCATCAAACTTTTCCTCGGATACAAGAAGTGAGAAGCTTCTTTGATTTCCTGTTTTCGCTGCTCAAAGACTGACGCGAACGTCTTTGTTCAGGTGAAGTTGTGGAGTCTTACAGACCTGACGCTGAACTTTCTTTCTCTCCCCCGCAGTAAGAAGCTGAGGGTGAACATCAACGTCCCGATGAAGACGGAGCAGAAACAGGAGCAGGAGACGACCCACAAGAACATCGAGGAGGATCGAAAGCTCCTCATCCAGGTGACCGTTTACACTTTGACTCAGAAGATTCAGAGCCGAGGGTCCCCTGTAGTCCTCATACGGAGGTCTTCAGAGATGTAAATATTACATCCATTTAAGAAGAGAAACAAACATGTTTATTTATAATGAATGAATGAATGTGTGTGTTTGTAGGCTGCCATAGTGAGGATCATGAAGATGAGGAAGGTCCTGAAGCACCAGCAGCTTCTGGCTGAAGTCCTGAACCAGCTGTCGTCCCGATTCAAACCCAGAGTCCCCGTCATCAAGGTAACACACACACACACACACAGTTCAATAACTTCAATAAAAATGTTCCCTCAGGTTTTATTACTTGAAGCTTAAGATTTAGATTTTTCTCCTTGTCAACAACTTCCAGTGAATGATTCTACTAACGTGTAGTGTGCGTATCACTACTGCACCAAATGTGGATTAATCCGCCGCTGTAAATAGTCCTCAACAAGTGCACTATTTCCTCCTGTTGGTTTGATTAAAAACTAGTGAGCAGCTGTTTTAAAGTGAAATATTTGTGAGGTGTTTTTAAAGGTTTACATCTTCAGTAGGAACCAATGGGCTGTGAGCTGAGAGCCACAGACAGGAAGTCAGAACGTATTGAGAGACGGACGAACATGGTGTCGTTTTGTGTTTAAACCTGCAGCTTTGAGAACATCAGTCGGATGCTGATTTTATCTCGTGTGTTTTTGTGTGTTCCTGCTCTCATGTTTGCATTTTGTCTCCCTCTTGTGGACAGAAATGCATCGACATCCTGATAGAGAAGGAGTACCTGGAGCGGGTGGACGGTGAGAAGGACACGTACAGCTACCTGGCCTGAACGCCGCCCTCCCTCCCGCCCGCCGGCTCTCCTCAGTTTTATTTTTATTTGTTATCTTCATTTTTTTTTTTTTAAATTTTATGTC
This sequence comes from Enoplosus armatus, assembly GCF_043641665.1. NCBI lineage: Eukaryota > Metazoa > Chordata > Actinopteri > Centrarchiformes > Enoplosidae > Enoplosus > Enoplosus armatus. Next base: position 2,098,994 of record NC_092200.1, read on the forward strand.
TGAGTAATAAAGTGAGGATCCCTCTGAGCGGCGGACATGTTGTGAGTGTGTCGCTGACCATGTGACCGCCCTGATATGACAACCAACCTGAGGGGGAGGAGGGTGTGAACTTTCTGCTCTCCCTTCAGTGATGAAGGAACAAACACCCCTCCTGTTGAGACTGGGAAACCCCGTCTACACACTCGCCTGCCCCGTCCCATCTGTAGGACTCAAACACACACACACATCCTTGTTGTCATATTGTAAATAACAACCACAGACTCTAAGAGGAAAAAACAAACCCTACTCCCTTCTTTACATAGCGCAAACATAATGAATTAGCCTACAGCCAATCAGAGGAGAGCCGCATCCAAAGGTTTCTGCATGCTACTGCCTACCTGCGCCACAGTGACCACGAAAAAGATTAAAAAGTCAAAATAAAAGTCGAGTCACTGGGCAGCCGACGCAGTCCACCGTACGACGACACGAAACCGACGCCGGTCCTGTAATTAAAGTCTGCGACTGAACCGGAGGAGGAGGAGGAGGTGGTGAGTGTAGAGCCGCCATGACGCTTCTTGATCTGCTGAAGTTGTCTGTTTTGGTTTGAGGTCGGTTGGGTTCATGCAGGAGGCCTGTTTCATTACTGAACGGTGGACATTTGTATAGTGTGGTTCATTTTCTAAATGTGTGATAAATAAAAACAAGGAAAGATTTCTCTAACGCTCGCCTCCCCCGAGACTCTGTTCACACCCGAGACACCGACACACACATCATCTGTGCTGCTTTTCAAACCGTCCCCACTTTCTCTGGTCTTCACTGGGTGTTTGACAGGAGCTGTGGCCCAACTTTTATTTTGGAGGGTAGAGCGCAGGAAGAGTCCCTCTGTTGTCTCCTTGACACTGAAACATTATGAAAGGAGAAACGTCCATATATACGTCGAAAGAGCTCAAGTTTGTAAGTGTTCGTGGTGCAACTACACTGAGGAAGATGGAGGACAAAATGGACGGTCCTCGTTCTGTTTAAAAAGACATTCAGAAAGTTCAGCTGATGTTAATCTGAGGCTCTTCATGTTGGTCTATTACAGAGAAGAGGAACTTTGTCTCCTCAGCTTCAGCTGAACTTGTTTTTACTCAGAATGAGGACACTAGGTTTTGCTTGGTTCTCCTCACAGCCAGCGTGAACAGGAGCAACGAGTACAGCGATCAATAAGTCTTTGAATGTACACGTGGGCACGAGGATTTATGTCTTTTCATGTGAACCTCCTCTAAACAAAGACTCCCAGTTTAGATAGAAAACTGTATTTGTTACTGTTATACACACAGGATTAGTGTAGAAATACTAACCAATGAAAGAATCAAACAGTCTGAAGTTCTCTGTATGAGGTCACTGCGATCGATCGATCGATCAGGATTGGATCTGATTTATCTGATCACAACGCTCATTAAACGTGACAGTTCCCGTTTGATCACATGACGTGTAACCAGCCGGAGGAGCACCAGGGGCTCGAAGTTTAAACTGAAAGTAAAAACTCATGTTGACTGAAACGCTGAAGAGCAGTTACTTCTCACCTCGGAGGTGAAATAAAACAAAGAGGAAAATAAACATTTAGAATATTTTAATCTGCATCACTTTGAACAACAAAATCCCTGTAAACATTACAAAATCAGCACCTGTGTCATCGGAGGAGAGAAGTGGTCCTGGTTCGACAAGAAGAAGAGTGAAGAGTTCACGCAGGCGGACGTCTGAAACGATGAACAACCTGCAGAAGGGCCGAGTAACTCGCAGCAAGTCGTGTCCTATTTGGACATTTAACAGCGAGCATGCAGATACTTCAGAGGTCTGTTTCGTTTCTGATTGGCTCTCTCCGTTACCCGGCCCTCCAATCACAGATACACAACCACAAACCTCTGAGGGCAGAAGTTCATTCATCATTTCAACATCAGCGAACCTCTAAAGAAACTCCACAGGAGCCGATTTCACCGAGCGACGCGTCAGTTCGTCGACGAAAGCAGCTGCTGTGGAGTCCAGAATCACGTGTTTACATGGTCTCTAAATGCAGTCACACCCCAATCACATGCGTCGACACTGTGAGGAAGGCTCATATCAATCAGCAGTAGAGTTTGTGACCGTTCATAAAAAACAAAAAGGGTTCCTACACATTTCTGTCTGAAACACTTTGGGGTCACCAGATTGTTGTCAGAACAGCGGATTTGCCATTTTCATGCACGTGAATGTCACTAAAGTCAGAGAAGTCGACATGAACCCGGAAAACTTCCACAGTTGATTTTCCAAACAGGTCAGGACATGTGTAGGAACCCCACGAGAGAAGCACCAGGTTCCAGGTTTCAGGGCCCCTGAAGTCTTTGAGACGTCACAGCAGCCTGTCTCTGAAGTGTGGAATAAATTACAGGTGGAGATCAAACAGGAGCGTCTCCTCAGCAGGAAGATGGAGAACCGGGCCGGTATTGCTTCGAGTCGGCGGGCCGAGAGTCTGTGGCTTTTTTCTAAAGCACCAGAGTTCATCAGAAGAGACAAAGAGTCAAAGCGTGATTGTTGGTACGTTATTCAAAGGCTTATTTAACACTATTACGATTACGTCATACTGATTGGACATCACGTGGAGGAGGCAGTACAGTCGGAGGTCCTCAGAGCACCAGACAGACGAGGAGGAGGAGGAGGAGAGTCAGAGAGGAAGGGTTAAAGGTCTTCATCATGCAGTTAAAAGTTAAAAGTCGGACAGACTGGTGACCGCTCAGAGTTCTGTTGAGGACTCAAGGCACAGCAGCGAGGGGGACGCCTCAGGACTATTTCACATGATGGACAACGTCGCTCTCACTGTGCTCGCGCTCCGTCGGCTGTTAGATCAGCAGTCGATCGATCGATCGATCGGTCGTCTGCCATTTATCGGTTTTAGAATCTTTAATGCTTAAATAAATCCGGAGCTCGAGTTCACTTCGCTTGAGCAGAATCAGGGTTCAATAACATTTTATCAACTCTTCATCAAGTCGGATGGAACAGTACGTTCTAATAAAAGAAGAGAACCGACAGGAAGTTGAGCTCGAGTTCGTTCTTGACTTTAGAAACTGACAAACTGTCAATCACTTCTTCTCAAATGAGATTTGGTTGTTGGACATTTGAACACATCATCTCGAGCTCTGGGAATCACTGAATGTGTTTATCACACCCGAATCCTTCTCAATCAGTTGAGGTCGACTAACCTTCAGATGTTTAACCAAACAAAATATTCAAATATTCTCTGGTTCCAGCTGATTTGGGGTTTTGTGGGACATGTGAAGGCGTCACCTTCGGCTCTCAGGCTTTAAAAATAAGCAGCAGATTATCTGATAGTGAAAAGCATCGTGTCGCGAGCCGAAGGTTCCTGAATGTTCTGGACATTACGGATTCCTCTGGACCGTTATTGAACCCAACTCCAGCTCCAGCGTGAACCAACAAGAGACAGGTTTCTGCTCCAAAACAAAAACAAGACTAAAAGCACCAGCTGATTCCAGATCAGCACAAAGAACGGACCGAAGGGCGGGTGGAGCACAGTGCCGCTGGGACGCGTCTGACAGCAGGAGGGACCACGTGAATGGAAACCTTTTCCGGGATCAGGTTTTGGTTGTGTTGGGTAAAAGCAGCGCTGCTCGCCGAGCGGAGCAGCACGTTTCACGACAGGAAGCTCAGAGCACGGCGAGACCAACAGCTTCCCGTCCTGGTGAAGTAGTGCTGGTGTGTGTTTTCACATTAGCACCTGAAGCAGAGGAGCGTCACAAAGCAGAGTCTCCACAGACAAACGCGAGCTGAACACCCAGCTCTCTGCAGGGACGCGTGCTGAGCCCTGAGGACGTGTGTGCTGGTGTTTCCGGTGGCCAGGTGTCACATCACCACTTGGACTGAACTGATAAAACGGGACTTTGTCAGCAGGCCCTGAAGGCATCGCGAGCTCTGGACTGGCTGCGGCTTCTAATCTCCGTTTTTTTTTTTTTACAATTAAATATTTGAGATCGATTAAAAAAGCAACAGAAGGTTCAATCAAGGAGGCTGAACTTCGTTACTGATCAACTTTGGACACAACAGGCGGAGTGAAGAGGAGCAAACTCTTCAGCGTTTCTGTATAAAGTTCATGATTTAGAGCAGAACTCATTGTCATTTGGGAACATGATATTTCCTGTGAGCGTCCTGCTCAAACCATCAGGCCATTAATCGATCAGCAAAAATGAACCAGCAACAACTTTGATAAATGAAACGAATACTTTCCAAAAACATTCTCTGGTTTCGGCTTCTTGGATGTGAGGATTTGCTGCTTTTCTCTGTTTCGTATGAAGGTCAGCTGCACGTCTTTTGGCTTTGGACTGTTGGTCAGATAAAACACGACTCTGGGAACATGTGACGAGCACGTTTCACTATTTTCTGACATTTTATGAACCAAACGATCAACTGATTAACCTAAAAAACGCTGAAGCCAAAGTGTGTGTGTGTGTGTTTTAGTAACAAACATGTTTCAATCTGAATCTGGAGCTGCAGTTATTGATGAATCTGCAGATTGTCTCCATTCGTCTATTAACATTTTAGTCTATAAAATGTCCAAAAACGGTGTCTTCAAATGTCTCGTTTTGTCCGAGCAACAGTGTGAGTGTTTCGTGAGTCTGTGGCAGTTTTACTTATAAATGAATCAGTTATCAAAGTTGTTGCAGATGAACGTTGTTAACTGACGAGTCCTTTGCGCTCTAACTGAATGGGAGAGGTTGGATCTGCAGTGACGCTGCTTTGTGAGCGGCCTCCTGTGTGACAGACAGACAGACAGACAGACAGACAGTGAACCTGGCACACTGAGCAGTGTGCGGCTGGTTCAGTTCACTGTACAGAAACAACAGGTTTACAGAGTCCAGACAGTTGTGTGTTAGCGGCTGGTGGAGGATTTTGGTCCCTGAAGTTCTAAAACAGACAGTCGAGGGTTCGTCTCCTCTCGCCGTAGAACACTTCATGTTTAGATATTTAAAAAAGGACAAACGAGAGTCAGTTGGTAGCTGGTCTTCTTCAGCTGAGGGAAGATTTATGAATCCGAGACTCCGCCTCCACAGACGAGGAAGAAAAAACGAGAAACAGACATGACAAGCATTTAAAAAGAAAAAAAAAAAAAAAAAAGACCAGGGCGGCAAAAACAAAAACAAAAACAAAATTCTGCTTCAAATATTCCCAGTTTTCCTGAAGCTTTCTAGCATTTTGACAAGTCGTCTGGATTTCCTGAAGTGAAGGTGTGTTTGTTTGTGTTTGAGTGTAAGGCCTTTGTGTCGTTGATCCACGGGAGGTAGAAGTCCGAGTCAGGCGATCTCCATCTCCCGCTCGATCCCGACGTACTTCAGAGCGTCAGCCTGGCTGTACCTGCAGGACGGACGGACGGACAGACAGAACTCAGTCCTCAGTCTCATTGTTGACTTGAAAATACATTTCAATTACATGTTGAAAACTGGGCATTAATATCCAGACACTTCCCACAAACTGAAAGCCACTGTACGTATCAGCTCTGAAGTGTGAGACAAAATCACCAGACCTGCCGCTTAATTAGAGCTGCAATGATTAATCCATCAGCCAAATGAGGGAAAATGAATAGTCTCAGTCATTTTTCAAGCAGAAACACCAGAAATGAGCAGGTTCTGACTTTTCTCTGATTTATATGCTTGTCAACTTCTTGGACTCTGGCAAACTGTTTTTTTTAAACTACTTTTTGACATTTCATAGAGAAAACTACAAATCAAACTCTTGGTGTCGCTGACCTGTAGTCAAAGAAGAGCTCCTCTCCGGTCTGGATGGCTCTCTTAGCAAAGATCCCTATCCTGTGGTCCCCGTTCACCATCATCACTGCACAGAACACAAGAGTCGCCATCATGTGACTTGCCAGCAGGAGCATCAACACGCGTCTCATCCGTATCTCAGTCTTCTTACCTTTTGCATAGCAGTTGGGGTTCACAGAGTGGTTGGCAAAGCGGATCTTGTTGCCTTTCCTGGTGGCATCAACAACAAAGTCTGTAGAGAGAAGACTTGTAAACATCCGTGTTGGAGGGACGCCGTCACACATGTTCACATGTATATTTTCTGTGGTGGTAAGTAACCCAACAGCCCACTTTCTGAGTTAAAGCCTGAACATGAACGGAAGCTGACAATCTCAGTCAGACTCTCATGTAGAGATCTTCAATCTGTGTGTGTGTGTGTGTGTGTGTGTGTGTGTGTGTGTGTGTGTGTTACCGTTGTTGAGGTTGAAGAGGAAGCTGCACATGTATTTGTCGTAGACCTTCCCTCTGCGATCTGCTTCATCCTGAGAGATAATCTGCAAAGATGGAGGTCAAAATGTAATCATGTTATCGCTCATCATCATCATCATCATCATCATCATCATCATCATCATCATCATCGTCGTCATCATCAGTCACACTGTGGAGTTTATTTCATTTAGGAAACTTCGGAAGTGTTTTCCAGAATAAAATTCCTTCAGGTGTTTGGCTGGAAAAGGGTTTATTTTTTTAAGAAAAGTAGAATTTAAACTTGTGTTTTTATGGCTCTGTACAGATGAACTGTGTGGTTCACGTCTCTTCATCAGAAAACACACAGGTCCTACCTCTCCGCAGTACTCAGAGATGAACTCGTTTTTCTGGACCGGCTCTTTGATGAAGATGCCCCAACCGGCCACGTCTGACGGGGCGAGCAGCAGGTGCTGAGAGGCGGGGGGGGGGGAAACGGGATTAGAAACATCAGAATGCGTTTGTTTTTGTACTCTTTCAGATCACAAACACAGTTCAGAGTGTTGTTGGTTGTGAGTTACCTTCTTGGCCCCCCTCTGAATGGAGCAGTTCTTGCAGGACACGTTCTTGCTGTCCCAGTGGTCTGCAGCGCCGCAGGTCAGGCAGAGGTCGGGGTCGCACTCCCTCACTGCCAGGTAGCAGGGACACTGCTTGGTGTTACACTGAGCTTTGCAGCGACAGCCTGGGAAACGGTTCTGACCTGAAACACACAGCGAGTGCAAAGTTCATTCCACTGCAGCCACATTTCTACCAAATCACTGCAGAGATCTGGGTGTTCTTACACTCGGAGCTGCACTGGCAAAACTTCTCGCAGAAGTTTTGAGCGGTGACGCAGGGACACGAGGAGTCACAGGGCTGCCGCGGGTGGTCACACGGCTGGTAGTTATACACGTGATTGGACGAGCCATCTGTAAGAGGTGAGAAGAGATTTCAAAATCAGTCATCTTCTGCATTTCACCAGGTCAACATCAGAGTCTCCTCCAGTTGATAAACTCCTAGAAGCGAAGATGTTTTCCTGATGTCTAATGTCAAATATCTCAACAACTACCAGATGGAATCTCATGAAAGTTACAAAATCCTCATGACGGACCAACAGTGCAACAACATGTTTGGGTTTAACAAACTCTTCTGTGCTGAAGTGACCTCTGACCTTTCTTCAGCTGGATCTTCCTGCAGTGAGTGGCCCACAGTCTGTGTTTCCTCTTCTTCTTTCTGGGCGGCGTGTCCTCGTCTTCAGCAGGAGCCCGAGCGATGATGCTCGACTCCTTGACCCTGAACTCGTAAACCTGCAGAACCACAGTCATGATCACATTTCAGACTGTGTGTCCACCAGGAACCCGTCCTCAAACTTGGCCTTTACTTGTAATCAAGATGTGCAGTTTTTAGTTTTAAGAGAAGCTTTCTGAGTTAGCTCTAAAACAAACTCCCTTTCTATCTTTCTATCTCTCTGCATCTTTAGATCCAAAATATATACATATATTATTTTCCCCATGTTTAGAGCAACCTGAGAGCAAGGATAATACTGTCAACTAAAAGTCTAATAGAGACGGACAATAAGCTGCTAATAAGTAATAATCAAACCAGAGGTCACTGACGGCTCACCTGTCTGCAGGTCTTGGTGCCAATGAGCCGTGCGATGGCGCAGAAGTTGTCGTAGTATGTCCCAATGAGAACCCTGAACAGAGAGGCTTCGGCCCCGCTCCAGTCCACCGCTTCAGCCTCACCAGTCAGCTTCATCTTCACTGGAGTCTGACACCGCGAGTTCCCCTCTGCACACACACATAATACAATATCACTTATACTTCCACTGCAAGGGGGACCAAGAACCTTTTGAGGAACTATAGGGACTACATTTAGTTCCTGTACGATAGTTCCAGGTGGCTACGAGGGCACTGCTCTGCAAAGGCTCAGGAAGAACCACTCTGTGTTGCCGTTTCCTCGTGTGTGAAAACTGCATTTCATTGCTTTTTCATACGTCATCAGTCTAACTGACTTCACGGCTCTTCACATGTGACGGAAACAGGAATGCACAAAAGAGACTTTTGGTTCCTCTGGTTCCACAGTTCCTGGGCCTACTGTTGTTTACAGGTAAGAACGGAGCCTTTAATAAAGTCTTGGGTTAGGTTTGGGTTTTATTGCCAAACAGGAACCCGACTCTAATAGCAGCGTCTTCCTACTTTATGTAACGAGTGAGAGATTGTACCCGAGCTGCTGGTGTTCTCGTCCTTCTTGTCTTCGTCGTCTTTGTCGTTGTCTCGCTCGTTGTCTCGCTCGTCTTCTTTGCTGCCCTCGCGGTCGCTGTCTGTGTCTTTGGTTTCCGAGGAAACGGTGGGGGTGCCGGGCCGGCTGTTGCTGTTCGGCAGCCGTCCGCGGCGACGGCCCACCGTGCGTTTGGAGGGCGTCTTGGCCCGCTCGGCAACCACGCCCGCGGGGTACTCAGTCACCATCCCATCCTGAGTATGACAACAGTCAATTCAATACGCTGAACAACCTGCTGGTGGTGTTGGTAATATGTTAGTTTGACTTGCTACGTCACCATCAGCCAACAGTGTCAAGTTAAATATATGAAAAGGATGTTTTTCTTCCAACTTTGTCTGATAAACCAGTGAAGATTCACACAGAATAAACAGAACTCAATAGGAAATGGACAACATTTCAATGAATGTTTCAGAAGAAAGCATTTAATGGGACAACAGGTTGACTCACCTGCACCAGGTACATGTAGCAGTCGATGCCACAGGGTTTACTGTCCACCAGGTTCTCCAGGTTCTTGCGCTTGTAGGTGTTTGGAGTTGCATGGAAAGCTAAAGGACATAAGATGGAAGAGATGTGTGCTGTAACATCAGACAAGTTTTAGTATTTACTCTTTTAACTTTCCTAACAGAACAGATACTAGCCCCACGCTGCCTGTTAAAACTATTTATAAAATCTACTTTGAAGTCTATGAAAAGCCTGATGTGCGTTTATTGTGGTTTACAGATGTGGTTTAAGATCTTTATACCGCTCTACAATACTCCACATCACTGAGTTACCATTTGTGTGGGGACAGACGTTCACTGCAACTCATAGCTCCATGTTGTGTCTCGGACGTGTTTGTGTGTGTACTCACGGTGGAGGAAGCAGTCGTATTTGAAGCAGCGTCTGCAGAACAGAGTGTGGAAGGAGTGCAGGCTCTGCTCGCGCTGCACGGAGCGAGCGTTTGGACCGTCGATGTTCGGCGTGCATTCAGGGGGCAGCGCGCCGGGCAGCTGCTGCTCCGTCAGCTCCTTGTACCTGACAGACACACACAGAAATGAAAGCTGCCGTCGTGAGCGGAAAGAAAATGTACCGAGACATACACGCACACACCAGGGTTTCTACTGATTCTCCACGTCAAAACAGCATTCTTCATCCTGTCACACAGGCCCGTAATAAAGACACCTCTGCTCTGTCTTACATGAATGTAGAAATCACATTTATACGACGGAGTAAACAACACTCATTTCCACATTAAGAGCAAACACCTGCTGTCTCCTAGGAGTGTGTCACTGTGTCATCAGCACTTTCCTACCAAATAGAGACATTTAGCTGTCACTGTAAATATCCACCACAATACTCTTCAAGATATCTGTGTCTGAATTAAATGTGTGACTGTCTTCTTCTTCTGACTCTCCATTAAAATCAGACTCGTCCTGATCTGAATGATGAACTTCTAGTTTTCCACAGCTGTGTAGAAACCCTGATACCCCGTCAGTCGATCTCAAACACACTTTGTGGTAGTGTTGTCACGATACCAGAGAGGCTTCGATTCAAACGTTCATATCTAAATACTCTATGATGAGATGATGCAAACACAAAAAAGAAAGTAAACAGAAGGACCGGGTGAAATAGAGTTTGTAATGAATTGCGATGATCCACTATCGATCTCAGAGAAGTGTGTGTACACTTGCACTGAATGTTATGTACTTGTTATTATTGGGACAATTAACAGATGCACGATGTGCAAACTCAACAACTGGAAATGAAGTTATTAGAAGATACACAAAAACAGCTCTATTAAAGTATATGATAGCTGCTTACATGAGAAATAAAAAAGTTTTTCATATGTATGAAATATTGGTGCTCATCTGATGTAACCTCATCTTCAAGAAGGAATAAGAATTCATAAAACCAGGACTTTATGAATTTAAATTTAATTTAATGGGAGTATAGTACCAATATTCACCTTTAGTGAACAGAATAACTGCTGCCTTATATTCTGAGCAATGCTTCATTTCTGGGGTCAATATTGATATTTATGTAGAAGAACACCAACAAAGAAAATATCAATATCTGCATCAACACAAACATTTTCACAAGGATTCATGAAATTTTGTAAGTATGAATTGAGGCAGGACACTTGAACAATAAAGTTAAATAATTATAAAAGTTAAAAATCTCATTCAAAAAGTAGAGTTTGGACATTTAACATTACTGAAAATTATGGACAACAGTGCAAACATGACAAAAATAAATTAAATGCTAAGAAAAAGTATTATTTGAACACAGAAGTAATTATTTTCCTCTGTATCCATCCTCTGTTATTGTCACAACACTAACACACTCACACACAAACAAACCCACTAACTTCTCTTTGAGCTCCTCAGTGGAGCCCTTGTCGGGGAACATGGAGGAGATGGCTTCAAAAATCTTGTCAGAGGGAAACTTCTTGGAGCTGTCATTGCTGGTTCGGCCTGGAGACGACACATACACGCTTTCCATCAGGGCACAAAAGTCACTTTTCCTTAAACCACTGGCCAGTGTCAGCTTCCCCAAGTTTCTAGTCTCACCTACACACTTTGGTTTTGGCATTTTGGAAATGTCGTTCAGGATATGTCACATTTTAACACTTTTCCATTTAGTCAGAATTAGAACAGTTCTGTCTTTTTTAAAAAACTAAAATAAAAAGGAGTAGCTTCTCATGGTGAGTCAGTCTCCCCCGTGTCCCCTGACCCTCCGCGTCACATACTACGCAGCCAGTTTCATCACAAACACGGGGTCAAGCAGGGTCCTGCCCGAAGAGCAACGCGTCTGTCCGGCAGAGCGCCGACACCCACATTCAACAAGAAAACCAGGAAAAGAAAGAAAGAGAGAAGTCAAAGTATCCGCACACTCATCTCAGTTACAAACACCCAGTTTGGCGTCGAAGCTTTTGGCCGACTCCGTCATGAGGACCACGAAGGTCGGCGTGACCGTAGACGATTAACAGGGTGTTTGTAATGGAGGTACGTTTGCTTTGGCTTTTGTTAATCTGAGACACTCTCGGGATAAACTAATCAAATCCAATGCTGGAACTGGAGCTGCATCCAGGGGTCAGCGTTGAGCCCAATTAGCACATGCTAGCATTGAAGAGACGTTACAGAAGAGCAGCAGAAAACATGTTGCTCCGCAGCTGCACTGGTTCACCACATGGGTGTAACTGGATCCTGCTGGCGTGTTCACAATCAAAACAGAGTAACACATCAAACAAGATGGTTGATCGCATCACAACGTTCATGTGAATGTACGATGATGATGATGATGATCACTGGCTCCTCAGTGACGGACTTACTCTCATTGTTAATGAGCCCGTCCTTGCGGGGGTCCTCTGGATGCTCCTTGCTGTCACACATCTCCATCTTGTCTACCTTGAAGTCCTGTTCTTCCTCCTCCTCATCGTCCTCGTTGTCGCTGTACTGTGACAGAGCGCTGACCAACTCCACGAATATCTCGTCATTGATGAAGCCGCACTCTGCAAAACATCAACATGTGCATCAAATGTCTTTATTGATCATGAAAGTGTGTGACGTCCCCCTTACGTCGTCCGCAAATCATATTCTCCACATGTAAGGGAACATGCTTGTTTGGTGCAGACCCATCAATTTTATATTTTTTACAGTGACAATGAAATTAACAACGTCCCTCTAAAATCGTGACTCATATGTGCCGAAAATAATCGCAATATGATTTTGTTTTTGCGTAGCGTTCTCAGCCCCAGTGTCCACTGAACCTCACCTCTGTCTCCGTGGACTTTGCCGTCATAGTTCTTGATGAGCTCCTCTATGAAAGTACCATCCTGGTCCAGGATCTCGTCTCCCATGTAGGGGATGTTGTGGAGCACCGTCTCATCCTCCACCTGATGCAAAACAGACATTACACACAGAGACAGCTGTGGTTAAAATGAAATAAAACCACTTCTACAACTAGGCACACAAATACTATAAAGTACATTTATCTTTTCAACTACGTGCTGCTGACACAAGTTCATACACACCATGAAGTTCTGCTGCAGCGGTGACCAGGAGTACATGACCGGGACTGAGGCCACAGCGTTGAGAGTCTTCAGGGGGATGACCTGTCTGGGGAACTCAGAGAAACCGCTGTCCACCGTGCACTGCACAGGACAGCAGAGAGAAGGTACAGTCAGAACACTTCCTCTACACCATCACACACACTTTCTCTAAATGTCAGTGTACCGAGAACTGTGTTAGTCCGCTGACCTCTCGGGTGCCTCTTAGGGAGCCGACAGACGTCATGATGTGGACTGGCTGGATTCGCCTGGTCTTCCACTCCTGGTTCAAAATGTTAGTTCGCTCCATGATTTTCTGACGGTTGGTGTTGAACATGCTCTGCAAGAGTTCAAAGACATGTTGATTAACAGCAAAGAACAAAAGACAAGAATCGTGTAAAAGTGAATCATCAGCCAGCAGCCACAATGTGCCACCATTTGACAGGATGCTGTAAAAACAGTGACTGAAGAAATGAAGTAAAAGACAAGAACATTACTTTACTGCCATGTTAAGAGAGACTATTGATGCAGGTTTCCACATGCGCCGGCTGCCTGCCAGATTGCAGTACCACCTCTTCTCCATCTGTACAATTTAACACCATTTCGAGTACTTTTATATGGACATTTTTCATAAATCTAATCATTGGTTTTAGGGCTACCCCGGCCTATCTAACTCTAAAGGTGTCCTAGTGATTTTTGACTGCCTACACAGGCGAGTTAAACGCGTAAACAAAACATCACAGGGACAAAACACTGCTGACGTAAAGAGGAAATGAGAGTGCAGGCAATCTTGGCACGCAAACTTGATATTTCCTGTTGCTTCTTTCATTGATTAAAGACTTTTAGTAAGTATGGATTTTATTGTCAAGTGATTGTCACTTACTGGAGCTCAGCTTTGGTTTGGTTTGACCCAAAGTTAGAGGTCGGTCTGAATGTAAATCAGGGTCAAGAATGAAGTTTGAACCTCGCTCGGAGAACAACGGAAGTTTGAACATCTACCATTCATTGTCAACTGCGCAAACTCCATCATCTGCTATTGAAGATCATGTGCTTGAAAGTTCCAGAGCAGCTACTTAATGGACCCTGTGGTGAAGATTGTTTTCACAATGTCTTAATCTACATTTGGACATGTTGGTGGAACTGTTGTACACATGGAAACGTCTCTAAAGTTATGAGAGAAGCATGATACTCACTATCATCATACAACTAGTTAGACAACTGTTGACAAACTAACCAACAGCCTCTTGTATTCTCAAACATGTCTGAATTAAGACAGAGGAATTACTCATCAATGACGTTTGCAGCCTTTAAATTCTGCCTAATACTAGAATCAATGACAAACATAGACAACATTTAAAATGCATTCATCTGCACAGGTTAGCAATCAAAAACATATTACTCATTTTCAACAAGTTATGTGATAACTTCTATTATTCAAATATTGTTGAAAGCTGTAAGTGAGTGTTTGTCCTCCGCCCGCCTGTTTTAATATGCACCAGTCCTTCAGCTCTATGAATATCTGCATAGTGTGTGAAGGTCTGTGTGTTGACAAACCTTGACCTCGTCGGCCCGTCTGAAGCGCTTGAGCTGCCGAAGCCTCATGTACTCAGACTTCACCCTCCTCTTCCAGCAGGCCGGACCCTTCTCCGAGCGCTTCCCTGTCAGCACCATGATCAACCTGCAGCCAAACAGAAGAAGGAGGAGGGTTTCTACACATCGAATGCCTTCACATTTCATATTTTCACTCTTAGATTGTGAGGTTGCTTTTGATTAGCTCTATCCACCAGCCTCTCATATATTCATCCCTTCCACATTTGAGACTTTTGCATGGATAATCATCTTTCACCCACTGATATAAGCCAGCCCCCCCTTGCTGATCCAATCCATATAGTGTCTGCTACACAGTAATAGATTTTAACACACTTCACAAACACTATTCCTCAAACTGAACAAACAATGGCAGCCTGAAATTAAATATCCACTTAATGGTTTTGTACGACACAACACCAAAACAGAAATAAAATGTACTTAGATTTTTTAGCATCATTGTAAGCCTTGAAATTTCAAATTTCATTGGTTTAACAGAGTGCAGAAGAAAAAACAGTGGTTCATATCTGTGACTGGAATATAATAAACAACGCTCAAGTCTCAGAGGTAAGAACAATAATTACCCGAGGCACCAGCTGGCTTCTGATACACACATCACGACCTCATAAACTGCATAAACGAGGTTCATTTTCAGAAACAATAAAATGTTTATTGAATCTTTTAGACAGTATGCAGGAGCTTTTCCTCTCACTTGCTTTTTTAAAATCATTCTGGTTGAATTTGAACTTGTAAAATGTCAACTGCCCATAGCATGTTTTCACATGAAATTTCTAAATACACATGTCCACATACAGGTACAGAGCACTGTAGAGGACCCGGATCACCATGTCAAAAGACAGCCGCACAATCAGACTTTTGTTTTCTATTTGAATTGCAGAGAAAAAATGTGGAAGCAGGCTGGCTGAAAGACACACGGCAATATAAAAACATCTTCTACTCGGTTCTCACTTCTGTGTTCAAGTATCAACATTGAAGATGGTTCAAATGCAGGTGACGGGATTTTTCCTGACCACTTTGGCAATCTGCTGTTCGCTGGAGGAAGTTGAGCAGGAAATCCAAGTGTTCATTTTTTTTTGTTCTTTCACGACTCTCCGTGTAAACTACAACAGTCGTCTGTCCATGTGCCACAACAAGATCCATTTGCCACGCCGGTAAGTCAGTGTGAGTCGATGCCTACCAGCTGACTGAAATCTCACACTTTCGATTAGACATGTCAGACGGCCGTCGTGGAGACATGCCGGTAAGCTGCGTGTCAGATTGTAAGAGGTGGGGAGGACTTTACTGGTACGACACATTTTGCCACACAATCTTCAAACTATAGACTAGAGTTGAGATTACAAGCAGCTAAGTATGCAAATAAAAATGAAGAATTTCAGTAAATCCCTCTACCAAGTCAAATATTTTTTTGCTAGCAATACCAAGGTTATTAAGCATCCTTTCTGCCAATAAGATCTTACAGTACACCCAGTTGCCAGTTTATGATATGATTTGATATATACCTATTAATATCAAGCCTACCCTTACTGATATAAATTGTGTGGACTGAATATTAGAAACAGTATCAGTCTACAGCCTCAAAAATTACACTTCTCTAAAACATTTTCAACAAAATCTGAACAATATAATTTTCACAAAGGAAGGATTTATTGCAGGGCCCACACATTAGTCTGCAATAGTTCTAGTTTGGTGTTTCTAAAAGCTGGCAGCTGAGTTTATTTGATCCTCCCTATCCACCTGTGGCTGTTTGACATGACTTCACTCTGATAAGTCACACAAAAGCTTCCTGGGTCATGTTATCAGCACTATAGCTGACTCTTCCAGTTCATATTGTGAGTTTTCAGTGGGAGGCAAGTGGCTGAATATCGCACCTATAATGTATATATACAAACGAAGACTGGATCTTTTTTTTTACATGACAGACTATTCCTCAGCACTCAAGATGTGACAGTCCCTCGAACAACACATATTGATGCTGACTCACTTTTTTAAGTTCAATAATCGCCCTGGGTTCAAGAACATCCTCCACACAGATCGTTGCTCTCAGTCTCCCACTCGTCATCTAACTACACACGTATAAGCAACCTGTAAAATGTACAGCAAATGGTTGATTTCGGGTAACAACATAAACGAATCTGGGTAAGAACCGTATCAACCAGCATTCTGGACGACCACTGGGTGAGCTAGCTACAAATAACAGGCAAGCTTCAAGCTAGCGATAGCTTGCCGATGTCGTGCCAAGTTTGTATCCCCTCAAACTGAGTTTCCCCCACTATGCAACCCGTTTCACCATGATCCAATATATCAAAGCCTTCGTTTACAAGATGTCGTAAATGTTTTCTTCACAAGAACTACGCTCAAAAAGTTGGTATCTTTACGAGGGAATCGATTCTGACAGGGATACTAAATTTGGCACGACACCCCGGCGAGCTAGCTAACAGTTGGTTAGTTAACAAAGATTGGGGCATCCACAAAGCATCAAGAACAGACCCGGGCCATTTGAATCGCAACAAAGGTGCTGGGAATAAAGACAGCAGCGCTGACAGCTTCTCTTACCTGTACAGGAGGCTCAGTCCTCATTCAATGGAGTGATTCGGGATCGATATGACAAACACTGGCAAAGTCGTCCTTTGTGTTGGGGATTAGCTGGCTCCGTGTTCCGGCTAGCTGTAACGTTAGCTCGGTGGCTAGCTAGCAGTTAGCTCAGGAGGAGGGAGCGATTCACTTTGCGCGACACCGGCTTTACGTACCCAGAGTCGGCAAACAGAAAAAACTGCCGTTTCCCCACTTGTGGCCTGGCTTTAGCACAAAAGACACCGTGTTTGCGGATGGGAATCACGCCGTTTAATTTCCCCCTTCCTATAAACAATTTGTCCAAATTCAATGTTTCCGCCTCAGCACAGCTACGGTTCAAACTGCTCACCGTCTCGCACTCACCGCCCACTACGGCTGAAGCAGATTCAAGAGGCGCCAAACGTTTGAGCCAATCACAGAAACCGACGTTAGGTCCTCTCAGTGTGGTTTCACGCGATAGGTCGGATTGTATCATGGTACTAGCCAATGAGACTTAGAGTTGCGCCGGGGGGCCTGCAACGGGGACATGTGGACAGGTTCCCTTTGTTCTCTCATGTGTCAACGGAATAAAAATCAAAACACAAAATAGTTTGTTTGACAGCTAAATTATTAACGACCACACTCATTTCATTTTCCACCAGTGTCGGAGACGCGTGACAGTTGTCATATTCATGTCGGCGATCTTAACGCGTTTCATAGAGAGATTATGCCGGCTGAGATTAAGTTTAAAATCTGTCAGATGGCCGTGTGTTTAGTTTAGTTTATGGACATGCGAAGGCATATTGTCTCATTTATTCGTGTGCTAATAAACCCTTTCACCCCGGCAGCGTCTCAATAAAGAGATGCTGTCTCCTCCACCTGCTGACAGCTCAGGTGAGAGCAACAGCAGAGGTGTCAGCTGTTCATCTCGTGCTGGACAGCTCCGATATTAGCGGCTATGTAAATTAGCATATGTTAGCATAAACCCCGCTTTGATAAACAGCGTCAGTTTGTCCAGATAATACACACGAAGGCTGTGAACCAAACGAGTTGCTAGATGCATGAGATTCTGTGGCCACAGCCGGCAAGGGCAAGGGTCGCCAAGTTTATTGAGCCCCGCCCCTCCTAAACAGCCATTGGCTGACAGCTCGACATCGTTTTACTGTTGCGTTCAAGGCCATTGGAAATAAAAGTTACAGTGAAATCCAAGTACATTTATGAGTTATGTTCTGTTAGTTTGTTATTTTCTTAAATACGTCCAGTGGTGCAATGTACATTGACTCAAGCAATGTACTTAAGTACAGTTTTGAGGTACTTGAAATTTACTTGTGTATTTCCATTTTATGCTTCTATATAGCACGACTGTTTGGAATCCTGTATTGTACTTTTTACTCCATTACATTTATTAGTTACTAGTTACCTTGCAGGGTCAAGGTTGATGTATTATTATGGATTAAGGTACCCAGCAGTAGATACAATTGTAGAGATTAGTTCCACCTTTACCAGTTGCAACATTTACACATCAATGCATCACTAATTATAATCCAGTTATTATAATATACATTATTCTGAAATTAGCCATTCTGCATAATGAGTATTTATGAGTATGTAAGATTTAGTTAAGAGTTTGAATGCAGGACTTTTACTTGTAACAACAGATCTGAGTACTTCTTCCAGCACTGAAGACTCCCTCCAGATTTAAGACTTATAAAAATACTCTGGGTGGAATAAAAATTTGTGTCCAATGTGGATTTTCCACAAAATAATTTTAATTTTAACTTTATTATTATCCCGAAGGAAATTTGTGTTGCAGACAGACATTAAAAACACAGGTCACAGTAATATTCTGATGACAATGAACAGCAACCATAAATTATCATATAAGTATATAATATATATAAATAAAACATATAACAAGAAGATGCAAACATTCAAGTGAAGTAACAATGGGCAAAACACATTTTTGAGTCGGGGGGGGGGGGGGGGGGGGGGGGGCATTACATTTCATATCATTATATTTTTTTTCACACTATAAATCAGGCACTCAATAAATATAATGGAGGGAGAAAAAGGGTGAATACCACAGGGGACAGTAACATCATGGGTCAGGATCAGCGATATAATTAGCAGGATAATCAGACAAAAACAAAATATGTCGTTAATATTGTTTATATTCCATATGATATTGATATTCTATATTCTTCTACCATAAGGAAACTGTATTACTTATTCTTTATTAAACTGTTAAAGGGTCCACGGTTGAAGATTAGCCACAAGGCCCCTAAAGAAAACACCATAATCTCAAGTTCTCAGTCAACCTGGACAAGGCGTCCTTAAAGTACTTGGAAAAATGAACATTAAACATCTACATGTCCATGAAAACTGGACGAACTCCATCAGCTGAGGAAATTGTCTGATACAATCAAAAGCCCCAGAACAGCCACTAAATGGACCTTGTGGTGAGACTGTTTTGTGGAACTCATGTCAGCCAGCAGATGGCTCTAAAGCTCCTCAAAGTTTCCTCTTATGTTCGTTCTGTACAAACAGAAGAGGGAGATTCACTGCACATGAACTACACAGCCTCATCAACAGGAAACGCACTTTAACTGATCGGCTGTACTCTCTCCTATTTTATATCCGTGTACGGATCAGCCCGAGATGTTCACAGAGGAAGGGGTCACTCAGCACCTTTTTCTCAAACAGTTTGTCCAGCAGGTTTTGGAGAACAGGTCCCGTTATCCTATTGACGAAGCTGCTCCGTTTGTCCAACAGCCTCTCATTTGGAGGGAGATTCAGAGCGCTCGACCTTTTTACTCCAGTGGATGAAAGAGAAACTGTGGGAGCTGTTGATGTGTCTCAAAAACAGTTTAATGTGTTTCATGGTTTTTTCTAAAATCACCTGGAATGATGGGAAGTAGTTGCCATAGTTGTCACAGTCAAATTCTGCTTCTGTTGGTTGAACTAGAACTGAGTCGTCTTCAGGACAAGTGGACAGTGTGTACTCCTGATCTGGGTGCAGTTTACAGTGGGGGGACGTCTCTATGTAGCTCTCATCTCCAACTAATTTCTTCCTGGTGCGCAGCACATCCCAGAGCACAACGTTCCTCGGAAGCAACAACACATTGAGGAGGGATTCAAGATCAGGATCAGCCGGGGGCCTGTAGAACAGCAGAACCAGCGCTCGGACCGGGCCAGGAGGTGAGTCGTCATCCTTGACATTACCGAAAGCAGAAAACCCTGTGATGTTTACAATAACGTGAGTTTCTGTTATCCTGTGAGGGGAGATAAACTCGATGCCCTCATCATTCACATGAGCAACTGACAAGAATCCACATCCACCTGTGGAGCGGATCTCACAGACTGCTGCAGACATTTGATGTCAAACAGGGGTCCTGCAGGCTGCTTGTGATGTCGGGCCAGTAGCCTCCTGTTCCAAGAGATGATCCTGTAAACCACGTCCCCCTCTCCCTCCATGTGAAACACCAGGCCTGTCACACTGCACTGGTACAGGCCTGGGCAGGAGCACTGGAACCTGTATGTTTCATCGTCTCCATCAGCAGTGATATCAGGTGTAAACTCCTCAAAGCTGGTTTTTAACAGCATGTCAGGTAAGCTGTTTGCTCGTGCGAAGGTCTTGTTCTCTGCAGAGGCTATCGGGCTCAGTGAGGGCATGCTGTGAGGACGAAGCAAACAGCCGGAGCCTCTTCTACCCCAAGCAGGATCTGAGGAGACGGTTTGGAGGGGACAGTGGGTTGGCAGGGTGTTTGTGACTGAGCACCTCACAGCTGTAACAGGTGACTCCATTTCCACCAGTGAACTGTGACTTACTGACAGAAATGCTCTTGAGTCACTGAGATTAATATCATAGCCAGAGTAAACTAGCTCAAAATGGAGGCAGCTCTCTGACCCTGGTTGATATTGGCCAGGGAGGGGAGTAACCAGGCTACTCCTCTCAGAAGAATAAAAAGTGTTTCTGCAAATCCTGGACAGAGCCCCCCTGATCCTTCTGGCTGCCATGCTGAAACATGATGCTTCTCCTTCTGTTCTGTTAGGTTCCTCTGCTGACGCCATTTTGCTGCGTTCAATAGTTTTTTAGTTTTTATATGTCTTTGAACACTTCTCCATTTGGCTCCTTTGTGTTTCTCTTGCTCCCACACCCTGAAATAACATTTCAGTTCATTTATTCAACAAAGTACAGTTCAGACGTGTAAACCCCAAATACCACAAATGATAATCTGCTTTAATGTTTCTGGTGAATTAAAATAAGATAGAAAGTGAAACCTACTAACATCTAAGAGGTTTATAGAATCTACTGGAACTCAAATTGTGACTTTATAATAAGAAGATCTGAATTTAACTTGGATAAGAGAAGCCAGGAAGAAACTATTGCTTTATCTTCCTCTAAAACAAAACAGTGGTGGAACCGTAACCAAGTACTTTTACTCAAGTACTGCACTCAAGTACAATTTTGAGATACTTGAGATCATTTTGAGAGTATTTCCACTTTATGCTACTTTCTACTACTTAAATCCACTAATACATCCTGATATTTAGCATGTTAACATGAGCTCCACCAGCTGCAACACTAATCCAGTAAGATCATAGATCTTATTCTGAAACTGCCTGTGAGAGCAATCCTCTCCTGTCCGATGTAAAACAAAAGTAAAGTCAAAATACTACACACCTTCATCATTCGTCATTTATTTATCTTCCAGTTGTTTCTTTTTGAAAACAAGTCAGCACTATCTCAACGTCTAAATCTATACATGCACTTATTCCTGACCTCTAAGTATTTCAGTGTGTGGTGGAGTCACCAGGGGCCACAGAGACACTGGCTGTACAACACAACTGGGTTTTATTGGCCAGTGTAACGTTTCTGTGATCTCAGTCCACAGTGGAGATACGTTGGGCTTATTTGACAAAATCCAGGCACCAATTTCAAACAAACATAATATGAAAATATCTAAATCTCTGGTTAAATGCTTCAAATTAAGAAACCAAGTAAGAGGAAAACCAAAAGGAAATTCAAAACTTTATAATGAACCAGCTCAAGATATTGAATGACTCCACAGTGTAGCCTGTCTATAAGGACATAAATCACATCGCAGCACTTTACTGGTCTGGTCTGGGACATTTATTCTGTCTGCATCAGCTCTTCCACTTGATGTGAATCTGAGCCACTGTTCTCAAAAACAACACACCTATTGTCACATTTTCCAACTATTTTCTTGAGATCAGGCTGGCAGGAATTCCTCCAACCTAATATCTGCACGCTGCAGGTCTTCCGCACGAGTAAACAGGATGACTGTTTGTTCCTGAACTCTGCCAAAAGCTTCTTCCAGCTGTTTTCAGTACGTCTCTCTCACCGTCTGTAAGTCTGCTAACCTGCATCACAAGTAAGTCAGTTTCTGCCTCTTGGTGTTTCCACTCGCACTCTTTCCAAACCCGTCCCGTCCCAGCAGAACAAGGTTGACTTTGGTGCCAGCGTGCTTTCCTGCGCTGATGTAGAACAAAAAGAACTTAAGGTGAACTTTACAATCAAAAAGACGCATGATTGCTTGCATTAAAACACAAAACTGCCACACATAACTACAATTTCTTGTAATGATTTAGTTCAGACACACCTTTTCTCTGTGTGCATGTGTGCACTGAAAGCAAAAGATATAAAACTTGTACAGTCACCATGCTGACAGGAAGCCCGCAGTGGTATGTGGGTGCATGCCAGTAACTGCTACACACAATCAGCACTAATGTAAAATACCCGTGCTGAAGTACGTCCGCCCACATCCTCGTCATGTCAGAGTGTCACTGTGAGAAAGGATAATTATTCCAACACACTACATGGCATAACACTTTTCAACTTTCTCTCCATCCCATTTAGCTGCTGTAAGATTTGAATGTATTATATGTAACATCACTCAAATAGATTTTCCCCTCCATTATGTAGCTTTCTCTCTTCCTTCAGCATTCAAGTGGACATTACCATTATTATTATTATTTTCATTGATTATAAAGTGTTATATGTGTTAAGCACCAATGTAGAATTGTCTTTTAAAATCTAAAACAATCTTAATACTTTAAATAGAATTTTAAATTAATTCTTCTTTATTTTAGGGTCTGGGACCAGATGAAAAACACAGCAGCCAACATGAAGAAGGTGTTTTAAAAGTTTCTGTTTGAGTCGAGTCAGATTTATTCCAGATGATATCATGACCTCATGTGGTTGAAGTGAAACAATGCTTTTCAGTTTAGTATTAAGTTAATCTTTAAAGGCACTTCCTTTCCCTTCTGGGGATCAATAAAGTCTTATTTTATTGTATCTTAAATGATCTTTTCTTGTCTTACTGTATCTCAAAATAATAACTCTCTTTAATTGATTGTATACCTTCATCAGCCAGCAGAGGGAGTCATTTGCTTGTTAATGGTCAGAGTGAGTGGTTGGTCTTTACAGTCATGAAACATGATGCTACTGTTTAAAATACAACACTGACAAATAAGCCCATTAACTGTCATCGCAAGAACGAGGACACAATAAAAATAACAATATATCTATTTATATGTTTTTTACATTGTGCCAATGGAAATATAACCATGCAAGAGGAGACATAGAAGGAAGTTATTCTATCACAAAATAATGTTGTATACTATATTTTGATTTTATAGCATGTATTTGTAAGTGACAAGTGGTTTTCATTGTAGATAATATATTGGTATCAGCACATATGTTGGCCAGTAAGTAACAAGAGATTGCAGTTCAGAAATGCCAAAGATATGTTTGAGGTCAATTAGAGGCAGGTTTGTTCATGAGGGAGCACTGACAAGTCTGTTTTTACATATCTTGGCCATAATTATTAAATTAGACATGTTTGGTATATTGATTTTGTTTAACTCGCAGGTATCGACTGGTTATGTTGCTTTGAGAGGGAGGGCGAAAAAGAAAAAATGAACTTTTTTACGTTGTTGCTGTACCACTGAATATTAATGTCTCCAATAAAAATGGTTGCAAAAAAAACAAACAAACTTATGGACAAGGTTGAGATTTTTTTAAATGTTGGAATTATATAAAGATTTACATTTAAGACTAAAGTCTAATATTTGAACAATTGAACTGAATTTCTATTATATTACCTAATTATTTATTATATTATTTTAATTTAATTATCACACCAAAAGGTTCTGTTACAGTAGGCCTACTGCCGGAAATCCAGTTTCCCGCCTCTCGTTTTCTCTCGTTTGTCTGATGTAAAAGATTAGCAGCAAACTTACATTTGAGACCCTGGAAGCATCAAATGTTGGGAATTTTTAAATTATTTTTCAATTGTATTTTAATTTAAGTCTTGATTTAACTTACTTTAATATGATTTAATTTAATTTTTAAGTGAATATAAAACCATTTCCTGTTTTCTCCCGGCTAACTTCCGGGTTCCTCCTAGCTAACTCCCGCTAGCTTGTCGCAGACGGAGCGCTCGGTCCCGGCGCAGCATCCAGCCCTCAGACCGGACGGTGAGCCGCGGAGTGAGGCAGCAGAACCGCCGTCTCTCTGCCAGGTTTTCAGCCTTTTCACTTTGTTTACAGTGTCGCAGGTTGAAGGGCGGCTCAGTGGGGACCTTTGGCTGCTTTCTGGACAACCTTAATTAACTACGTCTCCGTATAACAAGTGGGATTTATCCGTTGGAGAGCACCGAGGAGGTTTGGAGGATGAACCCCCAGTGTGCCCGCTGTGGGAAGATCGTCTACCCGACGGAGAAAGTCAGCTGCCTGGACAAGGTGAGCGACAACTCCAGCCTCCCTCAGGTGTATTTATTCTGATAAAACCTTCAAACCTCCGAGTTCAAAGTGGAGGTGCACCACAAGATCCGTGAAGTTGTTGAGACGCAGGTGGAGGTGTCGCCTGTTGGGAGGAAAACACACCTTTCACTCGGCTTTTCAGCTGAAGATATAAGATATGCATCTTATATTAGGCTATAATAAGTAAAACAACACTGTTACTTAATTTCAGGTAAGTTTTTATTTATTGATTTAGCAGAAAAAAAGCGTTAAAGTTGAGTTGAGAACTCGGGAGCTGCTGCAGTTTTGCTGGATTTGACAGATGTTAGGCTTTATTTCTGCTTTTAGATCAGGTACATTATACAGTAACCTACTCTGTTGCACTAACAGTACCAGAAAAGTCAGTCCAATCGATTAAATAAAACAGAAAGTATCATTGATTATCAAAGTCATCATCCATGAACTTTCTGTCCTCTGTTCCATTAAAGGAATATATCTGATGTTCAGTGTATAGACGTGTAATCATCATTCATTTAGTTATTATCCCCAAAACTATTGGAACACTGTAGTAGAGAGGTGAGGACGTAAGGAAAGTTTATGGTTCATTTAACACACTTTATACAGTTTATCTCTTTAGGCTTTTGCAGTTAATCATATAATATTCTTTTAATGTGCTTTTTATGATGATTTTGTCACATTTAATAGGAATTTTATTCCCTGTAGTGTCTCTATGGTCATTTGTATTTTTGGCCCTATATTTGCACTTGAAAAAAAACCTATAAATATATTATAAATCTGTTATATAATACTGTAGGACACACAGCACTGGTATAGGTTCTGAAACTGTTATAGTGTTTAGTGTATAGTGTTGTTTTTGTGTTTGTGTTTGCATGGTAACACCTCTGTAATAGTCTGTTGCATAATGGTGATAAATTATTAATTTATCTTCAGTAGTCTCATGCATTCACTGTCTGTCCTATGAGGCATCAGATGACACAACAGCATGTAGGCACTGCACATGATATTAGCTCCCACCTTCATCATAAAAGACAAAGCTGTTAAATACTGTTTGTAATCATTCAATATCTCTAAATCAGGAGGTAAAAACCAATAAGGTCCAAATGTACCTTCTGTCCTGTCTTGTAAAAGCTGACACGACTTCTTTGAAGAGACAGTAAGGGTATAAAAGAGCTAACGCTGTGTGAGAGGCAGTGATTTAGAGAGGAGGAGGAGGAGGCTGGCAAAGAAACAAAGAAGTATATGGAGAAAGTGAGAAAGAGAGTGTGAGGGCGAGAGAGAGAAAGAAAGACAGAAATAATTTCAGAGTTCCCTGCTGTCCCTTACAGAAGCCCATTTGATCAGGCATTTTGCACGACTAGGTGTCACTTATTTTACATTTAACTAAAAAGACATGAAAGAACGTTTCAAGTGAGAATAAACGCTAATGCAAAAGAGGAGTTGGAGGTTTTAGCTTGGCAACTTGTTATTTTTTCCACTGAAAGTTCCTAGCAATCGGTTGGTTTTGGCAACTAAAATGTTTTGGTTAAAGCTGTAATAATTGATTTTTTTTTATGGCCACTTGGGGGCCATGGAAACAAGTGAACAGAATCATCATCTTTTTAAGTAGATTTGTTGAACTTGTGATCAAACAGTTGCTTATCTCCACATCCAGCAGTCACAGATCAACACGATCTGTCATGTCGTGTTTGAGTCGCCTGATGAATGAAGTCCAGTATTGTCGGCTCTGTTAGCTCTGTTTCTGGTCTCCTCCACCTCCTGAGGGAAACATCTGGCTCTTTAGCTGCTAAATGCTGCACTATGTTCAGTGAACCAGAACAGATAAACCAGGAGTTGAGAGAGAACCAGGACAGATAGACCAGGAGCTGAGAGAGAACCAGGACAGATAAACCAGGAGCTGAGAGAGAACCAGGACAGATAGACCAGGAGCCGAGAGAGAACCAGGACAGATAAACCAGGAGCTGAGAGAGAACCAGGACAGATAGACCAGGAGCCGAGAGTGAACCAGGACAGATAGACCAGGAGCTGAGAGTGAACCAGGACAGATAGACCAGGAGCTGAGAGAGAACCAGGACAGATAAACCAGGAGCCGAGAGTGAACCAGGACAGATAGACCAGGAGCTGAGAGTGAACCAGGACAGATAAACCAGGAGCCATGAGAGAGAACCAGAACAGATAAACCAGGAGCTGAGAGTGAACCAGGACAGATAGACCAGGAGCTGAGAGAGAACCAGGACAGATAAACCAGGAGCCGAGAGTGAACCAGGACAGATAGACCAGGAGCTGAGAGTGAACCAGGACAGATACCAGTATCAATATTTGCTCTTTCATTGCAATTAAGCACAAGATTAATACAGAAGGCATATGACCATATTAACAAGTCGAACACATAACTTAGTGCCGATTCACTCTGTAAGGATTTGAATAATCCTAATGCAGGACAGATGGAGGGCGATCTGAGCTGGATATGTTTGGCAGTCAACTGGCTGACTTCAGTTTTGCTCTGTGGTCTGTCGCATTTTGATCTGAACGAATGTCAGTTTCATCCAGCCTCCTACTGTATGTATATTTAGTTCATGAAAGATTTCCATTTGCTGTAAACACTAGCTGTCAAACTGCATCAACAGAAAGTCGAAGGAAGACCGTCCCGCCCCTGCTGTTTGATTGACAGGCGGTTGGTGAGAGCACTGAGCAGCAGAGGCGGCCACAAAACAAAAAGTAGAGCTTGAAGGTTCATTCTTGACCTCTTTGACAAACAATTCACTTACTTTCAGCCGCATCTCTCATCTTTCTCAGCACATGGAGTTGCACAGTTGTCATGGAGATGGTTTAGTTGTCATCATGTGACCTAAATATGGAATTTCAGTCATGTGATAGCAGGTCGTAGAAGAAATTAACTTAACAACTTTAGCCAGAACATCTAGTCAGGGTCAGAGCTTACCAAAAACCATACAAGACCTTAAAGACAGGACCCACCTGAGAGGGAGACCGGAGATCATCAAGTAGATGTAGATCCTAGACAAGAGACCATCAGCTGTCTGTGAACACCAGACCAAAACCACATGGACCTGGCAGGAGTCTAACCAGGAGTCAATGGACGGACATCTTTGAACAGAGACATGGGTGACAACCAGGTGTTACTACATGACCATAACTCCACACTTACGTCACGTGATGACAACTAAAACAAGTGGACTCTCAGATGAGGATTTCTGAAAAGTCTGAAAGGGATTTTTTCCACTAACAGGTCTAAACTGCCCTGTGTGTGTGTGTGTGTGTGTTTGTCTCTAGAACTGGCATAAAGGATGTTTCCACTGCGAAGTTTGTAAGATGACCCTGAACATGAAGAACTACAAAGGCTACGACAAGAAGCCTTACTGCAACGCGTGAGTCCTCATCTCTCTCTCACTCAGTGTAACATTGAGGTCTCTCGCTCTCTCTACAGTATAAATAACATCAATGTTTTGCACACTGTATACTGTATGATGCTCTCTAACTATAATGTACTTACAGCTAGCTTATAGTTTGCTTATGCTAGCTATACAAATTCAAATACAAACGTTATTATCTTCTATTTATGAACTCTCTCAGAGCAGAAACGCCACCCTTTGGCTGCACTGTGTTATTATCTGCATCCGTGCCTGCAGGCTGCTCGTATCTGTGAGGCGACCCTTTAAGGTTTTTATAGCAGCGATGGTTTTGGTCGGTGGTTGTTTTCTGTGGTTTTGGTTGCGAGCCCAGCCCTGCTTCACTCCCCACTGCTGGTTCTGTTTACAGCCCTGAATCTGTGCTTTTCGCTGCACTGCTAACATGCTCAGCTTGTTATTATCTGCACGGCATGATACACTACACCGCCATTTATTGCCTCAAAAGAAAATGGCCAGACCTTCATAGACACCAGCGAGATTAAAAACCTCAAACGAGGCAAAACTTGGATCTGTGTTTGATGGATGTTGTTGTGAAAACTTTGTGCCACTATCTCACGGCCGCAGACAGGGAGGGTGGCTGTGGCTTTGACCTTTGACCTTGTTACTGTTGGTTGCTTGTTATGTTGATGATCTGGGAGTTGGAGCCTATAATTGTGACTATTCTAACTTTCCTCTACATGCACGTCTGTTTAATGCAGCAGAAATTGTTATTTCTTGTAGTTGTGTCTCAGAAAAAGCCGGCAGTTAAGAGAACAAAAACACGCTTTGTCCACCTCCTGTCAGACAAACCCACACTCACAACAGTGGACTCAGTGGCAGAGGGGTTTAAGTGACCTTTGACCCTGTGAGGTTAAAAAGGCGTTTCCTCTCAGCTTGTGGAACACACCAGCTTTGTTTCCACGCAGACCTCTCTCGCCCAGCAGGTTAAAATGTGTATATTCAAGAGGCTGCAAGAGGATAGCAGTGGAAGGGTCCTCATATCTGAGTCACAAAATCAGTAATTCCATTTCCCTTTCAAAACAACCCGACTCCGATCCGGCGCCCCTGATCAGGACACTCTAAAACACTTAAGATTCATGGGTTAAGGATAGGGATAGATCCTGGTCATGGTTACCTGCTGACTGGTGGTAAGAGGTGGGACGTGAATTGCAGTCTCTGGTGTCAAAGATCCACGATCCAGTAAGAAGTCCATCTGCCATTCCTGCCTTTCTAAGGTCACCTCATTATGGAGCTTCTGCATGCAGCCTCACATTAACACCACTGAATATTCCATTTAAATGTATTTGTCCATTTAAACCAGTAACACACACACACACACACACACACACCACAAAGTGTGACTACCTGTAAATGCAGTATTTTATTTCCTGTAGCTGCTTATTGATCTTGTGAACCTACTTGTGTTTTATAATCTCCTCCTCACTATGACAGCGAGCTTCTCATCCCGCCTTCATCATCGCTAAAAATATGTGCAGCATGTGTGCTGCGTGGTCCCTCTTTGGTTCCCTATAAAACATCTCTTTTATGTTGTCGATATAATAAATAAGTAGCTGAACACATGCTGACGTCTCTCTTCCTTCTTTGTAGGTTGATTTAGGTCAGCCCTCCTTGCTGTCTCACTCTGGATCTAATGGCTTCAGAGTGTGTTTTTCTTTCCACACACTGTGTCGGAGTGTGTTTGCTGAAGAATGTCACAGCAGGTCAATAAGGACCTGCAGGGTTAGTTATTCTACTTAATGCAGCTGCTTTAAAAACGATGGATTAGAAGTGGCTCAGTATGCGATCATACGGACCCTCGAGGTCCCTAAAGATTATATTATTTAAATGTTGTGGGCACAAGATATTAACTTGTGTACACAAAAACTATAATCTTTCATTTGTTTGTTTAGTTCTTTGTTAGACAGAAAAGTGCTTTCAGTACATTTAAATACTTCAGCTTTTTTGGTCACTTCAAGGTTTTACAGTGGGCTCTGGTAACTTGTGATGTGCTTCTGTCGTTAATTGTAATTAATCATAGAATAAAGCTCAAGAGAACAACCATCAGATTCCAACAAAGGTCTGTTAATGGGACAGAGAAGATGAAGCCAGATTACTGTTGTTGTTTCCTACAGTTTCCAGTGCTGCCTGCTCGCTCTCGTCTCCTGCCTGTCTGTCTGTCTGCCTGTCTGTCTGTCTGTACACTCAGTATAACAGTTCCGGTGCAGACTTCCTGTAGGGATCTCTTACTCATCAGTGAGAGTTTTGCTTTTGCACCTCAGTGTTACATGTGGCGCTCCGTGTACAAACCAGCGTCCTGTAATTAAACAGAGTCTCTGTGAGTGCGCTACAACTGGTGTGTGTTGTGAAGAAGCCCGGTGGCTTTGTTTTTCTTGGCTTTTTGCGTCACACGTCTGATCTGTCTCCATTGTTGAGCTGTGGCTGTAATGACAACAACAACAACAACAACTGAGTTGACGGCTTCACTTCTGCCCTGTATGGCTTTCTATTCATTTCCTCTGGAGCTGCTTCAGTTGATTCTTGAACATCAGACCTGATCCACAAAATTGGTAGAATCGGCACTTCCTGGTCTTGTTGTAGCTGCTGCTGTTGAATAGTGTTATTTTGAATGGAGGGAAATGGAGTAAAGGGCCAGTGTTTTTACCAAAAACTACTCCAAACCAGTCAGAGAAATGTGCCTCCTGGCCTAGTGGGTCAGAGGCAGTATTGAGTCCAGATTCATGTCTCTTTGGCATCCATCTGATCCACAGATCTGCACTTATTGTACACATCAAGAAGTCTTGATTTTCTCACAATAGTCAAGTTTACATTCAAATGTAGCACATGTTTTTGTTCCCTTACTGTTATGCCAATATTGGGAGTTGGGCGCATCAAGATAGACATTTGGTGGAGCTAATTCTCCAGTCCGCTGCCACTGAACCGTCGCAGAAGGATAGAAGAAGACGAACAACAGGACGCCATTAAAAGAGTAACGTGATGAAAATGCGTCATTTCTGTTAGTTTCATGTATTAATGTGAGGAAGGTGACAGTCTCCTCGTCACTCCGCACAGATCTGATGTCACATGCTTCATGTACGTCTTGATTTACAAACAGGTGGATGGAAATGCACTTAATTTCTCACTCTAAGGGATTTTACATGTCACCGATAGCGTATTCTCATTCTTATGACCAGCGAATGCAAAGTAATGACAGATCCAGTGAGGGAGCAGATTGGCGTTTGCTATTTCCATTTGTAGTTTAAGTGTTGGGATCAAAATCCAAAACAAAGATCCAGCAGGCAGAAAGAGATTCATTACAGGTGAAAAACACTTCTGCTTATCAGGTCAGTTACATCATGAGGCTGAATCTCTACAATAAATAATAAACATTGCCGTATTTTTCATTGCATTACACTTTAGCTAATGAGGTTTAAACGGGAGAGAGCTGAGAATTACACCCAGCAGGAACACCCCACCTTCAGGGATGTGTAGGCTGTAGAGCCGCACTGATAGAGCTGTATAACTACAGTGCACGCAAGAGCAAAGATACAGTACTTTTAATATGTTCACGTGTTCATCCCTCCATAAGTTGAGAAGGGAACAATAACTGCAGTTTCTTTTTCCATCTGCAAGTAAATGGACTATTTCCCACATTGTGAGCTATAAATGTCCTCCGTTTTAGATGGTGATGTGAGTTAGGACATTGTCATGCACTGTAAACTGTACGTTTACGTCTTTGAGGTCTCATTGAGACATGTGGGGCACTGTCTGTGTTTGGACACATATGACTGCTAACATGGACAGTGCCAGCCTTCAGTTAAGACTGTAGGACAATAAAGAGCACTTTCTTAATGACCCTCAGGCTTGATTTCAGAATGGGCCGCAGCCAAAACTTACCTCTGAATTCAGAGGGAGGTCTGTGGGTTCTGTGACCAGGGTCCCGTGCTTCTTAAGATCCTATCTGCTGCTCAGAAAGGGGAGGGGGACGGGTGGGGAGAGGGATTACAGAAGCACGTGAGACTCAGCACACTTTAACTGACTGACGTTATTAACGGACTAATACAAGCAGGAAAGGAGTGTTCACCAACACCAGGTTACTGAAGTGAGGACGGAAGTCTGTCTCCTCTCACAGGCATCATCTTCTTAAGTTGAAGACTCACAGAAACCACACAGAAACACACACACAGACGTTCTGTACGGATGGACTCCTATGTCAGGTCACGGGATGAGTTTTAATCTGTAGTGTTGTGTGACTGCCCGCTGTGAACCAGGATACCTTATGACCTCTGAGCACTGCCTCTTTCTGTGGACAACATCATGAGCAGTACTGCCTCCAAGTTAGAGCATACGTACAATAAGAGCAACCATCCAAAAGACAAAAGACAATAAATGGCATTTAAAGTTTTACCCACCGTCCCAAATATCAGCCTCCCGGCCCAGAGGGACCATTTGAGGTACCTGGATCTAGTTTGGTCAGATTACCGCATCCCTCCCTCGGCGTCTTTTCCTTTAACTTAGGAAAACAAAAGATATCAAAAGGTACATTTCCAAAGAGACTCGTCATGTCTATAGTAGATAACTCACTTCATGATGAGGGAATGCAGAATAATGACACACATTCAGTGATGTTATGGTAAAAATGGTTAAAGATACAAATATGAGCAGCAAAGATCCAGCAGAACAGAAACGGTCTGGTGGCGACAGGCGTCTTCCTGTGTGAGATATTTTTGTTTCATTAAGTGACCCTTTATGCTAATTAGTAATAATCAAAGCTGGTTATGTAACGCTGCACGCCAGCTGCTCGTTTGAACATGAAGACACATGTGACTGATCTGACTGAAGTCTTAAAGAGGTCCCTTCTTCTGTCTCCCTCCATCTGTGTGTAAACTGACGTGTTAACGTGATTTTACATGTTGTGTGAATGTTAATAGCGGCTCGGATTGTTGTGATAAAGTCTGTGTGGTTATGTAACGCAGCTGCCCACATAACCCAGATTACTGCTATCTTCTGGAGCTCTTCAGAGGGAGCAGCAACAGAGAGAAACAATTCTGTTCATTTCAGTCTTTGTTGTTTCACTGAGAGTGTAGAGGAGCAGGAAGGGAAACAGATCCTGCAGCAGCTGTAGGATATGATATCATTACATTTAAGGCATCTTAGCCAGAGCGACTGACTGTACAGAGGGAACAGGTGGAAGATTAGTATCTGCTCTTCAAGCATCATGAAGGGAATACCTCCTTTTAGATCTATAAAATGCTCCAGTGCTCTGCTTTGTGATTTGCGTAGTGTTAGCGTCTGCGTTGCGAGGCGGCTACAGGAAGCTTTCAATTCCAGCTGACGTTGGGTGGCATGTGGGTGTTGCAGGGGCAGAGACTCTGGATCACGAGTTCCACCGAAACTTCAGTAATCCTTGTTTCATGTCCAGTTGATGACATGGATGGACCTGAGAGTCTCCTTGTTGGATCGTCAGTACAAAAGGTGAACAGCTGTGTTAGAAAACATCTGGTTCTTTGATAAAAAAGTCAGAGGTAGAAGAGAAGTGAACTATGGCTAACAAGGAAGCACTAATCACTGAGCAGATCACCGTTTAGTATACGGGATTGAGATTGGAGATGTCACCTTTATACATCGCTAACTAGCTAGCTAGCTACAGTCATGAAAGATAGCAACAGAAAAGTGGTGTAAATCAGTATCACATCAGTCATAGCAACGACATAGCAAATGGCTCAGGACTTGTAGTATTTAGCGCCGTGTTCGAGAAGCAGCAAGAGTTTCCGTCCTTGTCTTGAACCGGTGACGTTAGCAGACTTGTACACTGGCAGCACCAAACAGCAGCAAGGAATCACTGTGGAGATACAACAGTCACCAAACCAGCGTCTCATGATTAACACCAAATGATGAAACATCTCCAGTTCCTACTGGAAGTAGTGCTCGCTTGCAGCTCTTCCAGAGACACTTTTGGACTCTTGAAGTTGTGGTTCTTCACCTCCTCTTCAATTAAACATTTCTCCCTAATGATCTTACCGGGCGACTTCATTTAACTGAGTTGACCTGATCTCGATGTTGTTGTGATGCAGCCCTGATTTCAAATTCACCTCCGAGTCTCAGTGATTACAAGCAAAAGGAAAGACAGCGAGCCAGCGCAGTAACTCACTGCTGAACCTGCTGTAACCCGACAAAACAAATGTCTCTGTGTCCCAAAGAGAGAGAGAGAGGAGAGGAACTGAAAGGAGAGAGGGGAGCCTGGGAATAAATCCGACTGCGAGAAACAAAGATGGTGACCGCGGCATATTGAGAGAGAGAGAGAGCTGCTGAAAGATACGACGGGAAACTTACGTAACCCTCCTTCTAATCTTTCATGGCTGGAGCCGAGAATCTGCCGAGGAGGGGAACAGGAGCGGCTGTGGGGACGAGAGGCAGATACCAAACAAAGACGGAGTTAAACGCTGTGTTTTAAAAAGTAAACAAGTAGACGTGTGAAGGATTTGGGAGGCTCAGACATCACACTGAGAGAGCGGAGAGGAAGAGGACGAGGGAACAGAGGGATGAGAAGGGGCTCTATTGAAGGCCGTCTGAGAGCGTCACGCATGAATGAGTGAACAGAAAGACGGAGGACAGAGAGGACAGATCACTGGAGACAGTCATGGTGTTAGAAGTGCTGCGTCTCTATAAACAGGCCTGTGATCTGGATTCACTCCAGTTCAGGCTGTTGTTGTTGTTGTTGTTGTTGTTGTTTTCGTTTTCTCATGAGCTAAAGTATTTTTTCTTTCCCTGGTTCCATTTCTTTGCTTACTTCTCCTCTCCCCTCCTCTCCTCCCCTCCCCTCTCCTCTCCTCCCCTCTCCTCTCCTCTCCTCTCCTCTCCTCTCCCCTCCTCTCCTCTCCTCCCCTCTCCTCTCCTCTCCTCTCCCCTCTCCTCCCCTCCCCTCTCCTTTTTCCTCTCCCCTCCTCTCCTCTCCTTTTCCTCTCCTCTCCTCTCCTCTCCTCTCCCCTCCTCTCCTCTCCTCCCCTCTCCTCTCCTCTCCCCTCTCCTCCCCTCCCCTCTCCTTTTTCCTCTCCCCTCCTCTCCTCTCCTTTTCCTCTCCTCTCCTCCCCTCCCCTCTCCTCTCCCCTCCTCTCCTCCCCTCCCCTCTCCTCTCCTCTCCTCTCCTCTCCTCCCCTCTCCTTTTTCCTCTCCCCTCCTCTCCTCTCCTCTCCTCCCCTCTCCTTTTTCCTCTCCCCTCCTCTCCTCTCCCCCCCTCTCCTTTTTCCTCTCCTCTCCCCTCCTCTCCTCTCCTTTTTCCTCTCCCCTCCTCTCCCCCCTCTCCTTTTTCCTTTCCTCTCCCCTCCTCTCCTCTCCTCTCCTCTCCTCTCCTCTCCCCTCCTCTCCTCTCCTCTCCTCTCCTCTCCTTTTTCCTCTCCCCTCCTCTCCTCTCCTCTCCTCTCCTCTCCTTTTTCCTCTCCTCTCCTCTCCCCTCCTCTCCTCTCCTCTCCTCCCCTCTCCTTTTTCCTCTCCCCTCCTCTCCTCTCCCCCCCTCTCCTTTTTCCTCTCCTCTCCCCTCCTCTCCTCTCCTTTTTCCTCTCCCCTCCTCTCCCCCCTCTCCTTTTTCCTTTCCTCTCCCCTCCTCTCCTCTCCTCTCCTCTCCTCTCCCCTCCTCTCCTCTCCTCTCCTCTCCTCTCCTTTTTCCTCTCCTCTCCTCTCCCCTCCTCTCCTCTCCTCTCCTCCCCTCTCCTTTTTCCTCTCCTCTCCTCTCCTCTCCTCTCCTCTCTCCTCCTCTCCCTTATCCTCTCCTCTCCTCTCCTCTCTCCTCCTCTCCCTTATCCTCTCCTCTCCTCTCCTCTCCTCTCTCCTCCTCTCCCTTATCCTCTCCTCTCCTCTCCTCTCTCCTCCTCTCCCTTATCCTCTCCTCTCCTCTCTCCTCCTCTCCCTTATCCTCTCCTCTCCTCTCCTCTCTCCTCCTCTCCCTTATCCTCTCCTCTCCTCTCTCCTCCTCTCCCTTATCCTCTCCTCTCCTCTCCTCTCCTCTCTCCTCCTCTCCCTTATCCTCTCCTCTCCTCTCTCCTCCTCTCCCTTATCCTCTCCTCTCCTCTCCTCTCCTCCCCTCTCCTTTTTCCTCTCCTCTCCTCTCCTCTCCTCTCTCCTCCTCTCCCCTCTCCTCTCCTCCCCTCCCCTCTCCTCTCTCCTCCCCTCCCCCTCCCCTCCCCTCCCCAGTGTGATGAAGATGAACTGT
The DNA here is from genome assembly GCF_043641665.1 of Enoplosus armatus. Classification (NCBI taxonomy): domain Eukaryota; kingdom Metazoa; phylum Chordata; class Actinopteri; order Centrarchiformes; family Enoplosidae; genus Enoplosus; species Enoplosus armatus. The sequence goes on from NC_092200.1 coordinate 2,135,108, forward strand.
TGAGGCCACAGAGGACACCACCGTCTCTTGTCATCTCCTTAACACAGATGTAAAGCTCTGGTACAGTTTGCTGAGTGAGACTCTGGTGTCCATGACCCGGTGAAGGAGGTCCTGTCCACACAGCTCCCACATCACCAGGAGGTCTGTGGCTGTGAGCAATGATTGCAGAGACATGGGTTTTAGTCCCGTGATGCTCTGCAACTTGTTAAGTAAAATTTGTGGCACAAAATCTTGCTGCGGTGAAGACAGAGGTCTTTGACAACATTAATAATTCATACTTTGGGGTGCAGTTTTGCGTTTTTGTTCCTATAGGAAGTCCAGAATTTTAATCCTCTTCCTGTTCTGAGGAAAACTGGAGACGCGAGTGGAATCCAGGCAACATCTTGGAGGTTTTGATTCCCAAATGGGGAAGTGATAAGATTGTGACTTCATGCATTTGTGTCATGGCAGTTATATCAGGTCTGTGCAGCGGCAGCAGCGCTTAAGGTGGAAAGAGAACATGTATTTACGAACAAAGAGCAGGAAGTCTGGCACAGGTTGTAGCTGCAGCAGGTTATTTAGTGAATGAATCTACAAAGAGCTGCGATTGCCTTATTCACAAAGAAATATGTGTGTGAAAAATGTGGGAATAGAAATTCCAGCTTCTTCAATAAAGTGAGAGATGATGAAGGAAAGCAGGAAAGGTGGTAAACGAATGTGACAGGCCTTTTTTAGGAGAATTAGACAGAGTAAGGTCTATTTCCTGCTGAGGAGGCAGGATAACAGTGTGAACGTACTTTTTTTTCCCGAATATGGCACATTACATGTGTTAACAAATCTCTTCACTCCTCAGAAGTTTTCCATGTGATGCTTCTTAAGGAAATCTAACGTCTTCTGTCGTTAGCTTACTCCTGATTTCCTCTTCCTAATCTCGTCTTTGTTTTGGATTTCTGTCTCCGTCATGTCTTTCCCTCTGTCGTCTCTCTGAGACACAGCTTCAGTCAGGCGCTTCTGTTCTGAACTCTTTTAATCGCAGCCGCTGATCAGCCCGGCAGGCGGCTATTAAATCCTCTGGGAGATAATATCTCTTACTTAAATAAGCACAGCCTGAATTAACTCCCCTCATTTGTCATGGCCTTTTATCAGGGGCCGCCACCAACAGAAAAGCGTGAGAGGCGGTTATAAGCATTAAATGTTGGTGATGAAGGTGAAGTAATTAACCACGAGTCGGCGTAGAACTTCAGGCTTTAAAGTCTGTCACACGGAGCAACTTTCTGGGAAGTTGCTTTTATTTGATCCTTATTTCATTGTGGCTGCTTAATAAATGAAAGATAGCAGAGGTAGCATGGAGTCTCAGCTTTCATGTGCTGACGTTTTAATCTCCAGAGTGACGCGGTCGGCGAGGCGTTGTTTATATCAAGCAGGTTCAGCAGAGTGCTCACCTTCTCGCTGTAGATTGGAGGCCAGATGTTGAGAATACACATGTGGAATAAGAACCAGCCCCGTAGGTTTAAGACAGCAGGAGTCATGTTTCAACGTTCTTTAATGGTGGAAGGAAATGATTCTGATTGACCCTCGTGGCTGCAGTGATGTGGCATGCAAGCGGATGCACTGTCCTGCGACACACACACACACACACACACATACACTGCATTAGTCCATGCCTGGGGGGTGTATAGATGCAGCAGTGTGTCTAATGTCAAACTGGGCCGCTGGTTGCGGAGCGCAGACTCACAGCGTGGTGGTCTGCAGTGATGAGTGGGATCTACATCTGGCTTCCTGACTTCTGTGCTGATGTTATAAAGTGATTTGATTGATGAAGTGATTTAGCAGTGAAGCGATTAATCCATTAATCGTTCCGTTGATGGTTCCAGCTCCTCCAGTGTGAAGATTTGCTGCTTGTCTCCACTTGACATTTTTAAGACTAAACAATTAATCAGTAATCTGTTTTTATGTGTCCAGCATACCGAAACATTTCTTTGTTAAGATTTCTTTTCAAGTAGTGAAGAACGCCCCCCCCCATGTCTTTTCTTTTTTTTTGTCCAATACCAAAAGATTTTTTATGATATAAAACAGATTTTTCCATCATTAATGACTTGCCATTTATCACAATTGTTGACAATAACTTTTTGTTGATTAACTAATTGATTCATTATATGAATACGTTCCCTCTGTCAGTGATATTCATCAGCAGCGACAGGATCTAAGTGAACTTTGGTATTTCCTCTGTTTGTGCAGTATATTACACAGCATGTGTCTGCCATGGTGATCTTATTTATTAGGCTTTTTTCACCAGGAACAAACTATCTCAGCAGTCAACATTAAAGTGATTTATTTTTGTGCTTCCATAAAGAGAGACTCGTGAGAGACATGTTCTTAAAAAGAAAAGGTCAAACTCAAAGCTGAGATATCCTGATCTGAGCCCAAATTAAACTTTCTGCATCCTCTTGGACCCGGGGGTGTGAACACATCTGTGTATGCAGACGCCCAATGCAGTGTTAGCAGAACTCCCAAGCTTAAAAAAAACCCTGATCCTTCATTTCCCACAATGCAACTTGATCTAATCTTTTTTTTTAGACCCTCTCTGCCAACAACTGTCAAACTCCTCGCTCCCAGTTTGTAACGCAGACATTTTACAGCTGAGTAGCGCTCCTCGCTACGAGCTAACTGCTCTTAGAGCTTAAAAAACGGTGAAATGCTGCTTTAAGACGTCTGCTGCCAAGAAGAGCTGAGGTGGCGGTGATGTCAGGACGTCAGCAGAGCGGAGTCAGCTCAGAGGGAAGCTGTTTTATGGAGGATGACGCTGCAGCAGGAACACACACACACACACACACACACAGCAGAACAGCCCCTCAGACTGATGCTGAACTACCTGTCAACTGTGATGTAATGAGGAGGTGTGTGTGTGTGTGTGTTTACAGTGTTAGACCTCTGTTCCTCTCTCCTTTTTGTTGCCAGTCTGACATTTTTTAAAGCATTTCGTTCATTTAGCTGATGGGTGATGATTTCAGATTTCCTCTTGCTGCTGCTGGAGACTTAATGCTTTGCTTGGTTGCGTTTTATGGTTTGCTTTGACTTTTAACGGTTTTAATATTATGTTTTGCATATCACCCGCCCCTAGCTGACGCCACCGGGTGTGTTGGAGAATGAGCCTGTGAAGTTTCAGCACAGTCACATTAAGGACTAAACGCTAGCAGCGTTGCTGTCGATCGGTCCATTTTGGTCCAGAAATATGTCAACAACTATTGGATGGATTGCCATGAAGTTTGGTCCAGACATGGTCCTCAGAAGATGTATCCTACTGACTTTGGTGATCCCCTGACTTTTCCTTTAGTGCCACCAGCAGGTTGACATTTTTAATGATTTTCATGATTTAATCTTGACATCTGTCGGATGGATTTTTGTGAAATTTGGTACAAATGTTCATGTTACTGACGTTGATCCCCTGACATTTTATCTAGCGGCATCATAAATATTAGCAAATGTTAGCATGCTAACACGCTAAACTAACAGAGCATGGTCAACATTATACCTGCTTCAACATGCAAGCATTATTCTGTAGAAGAGTCTGAACCAGTGGTTGCAGGCGCAGACATGATGACTGACTTCCTTTCAGTCATGTACGTAACATGATGTGCACTCATCTCTCCATATTACAATAAATGTTAAAATTAATATTCAGTGTTGGCGTGTTTCAAAATGTAATCTCGCTGCTGTGAGGCGGAAACAACAAGACTTAACATGCAGTTTTTAATATGAGCAACATTACAGTGTCATCTTGTGCGTCACTTTATAACTTTATGCACGTTTCCTGTCGTCCCTCAGGACATAGTTCGTGTTGTTGGCAGCCTGCGGACCTTGATTAGAATATAAAATAGAAAAAGTTCTGAAGGTTTTGAATAATGCTACAAAATGTGTTGAGTGACCTGTTGAAGAGTCTGCAGGGTTGAACAGGTCATAGAAATATCTGCCAAATATCTCCTCTGCTCTGTATCTCCATGAATATTTGAATATTTGGTTTCCCAAAATATGAACGCCTCAGGGCGTGTCTTAAAGATAAACATCAGTGGGAAGCTGAAAGAGATTTTGGAATTATTATTATTATTTTATTACTAAATGGCTGAGTATATGTTTAAAGAATGATATAATGACCTTGCAGCATCATACTCGACTGCAGCAGCCAAAATACACGTTTGAAACTGGGTGTTTATGCATGCAAATGCAAGCAAATACTCTCTATATGTATAATATTGGGTATGTATGTTTCTTGCTATTCTCTGCATGTTAACTGTGATACAGAGAGAACAGTAATACCGTGTACAGTAGATCCAGTGTGTTCCCTTTGTTTAATGTTTGTCTGCTGAGCTGCTGAACTGTCAGTGAGGTTTATAGGAGCCGAGTCTGCCCTGAGCCCACACTGAGATTTTCATCAACACCTAAGCAGGAAGATGGAGGTCGGCCAGACTGACCAGCAAGAACACACACACACACACACACGCATGCACAGAAAAACACACTGGTACACACATTCAGCTGTCCTCCCTGCCCCCTCTTCCTCCTCTTCCTCCGTCTCGCTCACAGTGAGTCCATGTTGCTTTGTGTCAGTTTCTTCTGTGTGACGACAGTAAAGAAACTTCAGCGTCTCTTGTGTTACTTGAACACGTGGCCCCCTCCTCCTGTCCATGTGCTGTTTGTGTTGTTGTTGACAGTGAGGAGGACTGAGGACTGTGGTGTCGCTGGCTCATCCCCCATCGTGCAGCCAGCCTGGTTTAGCCACGATAACAGCCAGGCCTCTGGCTCTACCTGGCATCAGGAAGCTGGTCATAGGCTGGACATGAATAATGTGTGTGTGTGTGTGTATTTCTAATAAGCAAATGTAACATATCTGCTACATATCAATATGGTAGCAGTGTGATAGTGAGCATATTAGCATGCTGATGTTAGCATTTAGCTCGAGGCCCTGCTGTGTCAGAGCAGCCAGCGTGGCTGTAGACTCTTAGTCTTGTTTGTTCTGCATGTGTTACCAACTGGGGCTGGATTTGCACATATCCACCTTCTTTGCTTGAGTTATTGTTGTATTATGGACTTGATCAGATGAGATGAGATGAAACCGTAGCCTATGTTCAGCCATTACTTGTGACAAAAACACACCAAGCACACAGATAGACAGTGGAGAAGTGGATTATGCTGCACGAGTAGTTTAACAGGTTTCTTTATAGATGTTTTTATGTGTTTTACTTTTAATGTTTTACCCAGTTTATCTATAACAACTACCATGACACCAAGATGACCACAGCCCCTGTGTCGTGTGAAAGGTGAAACTAAAAGGTTTTTAATTCAAGTTCAAATACAACTCAAATACAACTCATTACAACAAGTTTCCTCCTGTTAGAAAGTTTGGAACTTAAACTTAAATTATTATTGGAATACTTGGTCATCTCATAAAGTCATCCCACCATAAAGTGGATCAAAATTGGGATGTGCAACAAATAAACTTGCCTTTTTTGCATTTAAATCTGCCAACATGAGGTCCTTGTTGTTTTGACCTCACACACGCTGACTGTGTGCGTCACTGCTGCTGGGAGCGAGAGGCTGCCGCCGATTGGC
>NC_092200.1:2145693-2160693 GCF_043641665.1 Enoplosus armatus
GACATTACCCCAAGACGTCGTTCACCATCGTGGCCGACACGCCAGAGAACCTGAGACTGAGACAGCAGAGCGAGCTGCAGAGCCAGGTAAACACACACACACACACACACACACACACACACACTAGCTGTCCTGAGTGTGTTTCCATCCGTCTGTTTTCATGTACACTTTTAATTTTTGTATAAAAGTGGAAACAGCAGAAATTGGGGAAAATATTGAAATAAAAAAGGCTCAAAAGTTTGACTCAAATGATGACGTACATGAAGCATGTGACTTAAACGTCCGCCGTAGAGACGAAAGCATCAGATCCTCACACTCACACATGAAAACTGACAGAATGTTTTCCATCGTTTGAGGTTTGACTGGAGCTCTTCTGATAATGTCGTCTGGGTGCGTCCTCTTAATCAGTTAGCTCCACCTGCTGTTTGTCTCCATACGTTCATCTCCTAATATACACAGGACAGTAGTTGATGGAAAAATTCACGTTTTCTTTTGCTAGTGACTCTCCGTAAACTTGGATGGAAATCTGGCAGATCTCTCCCTGTTAACACAGATCCACTTCAGCCGTCGGGTAGCGAAACCGATTATTATTCTTGTCAGCAGAGGTGGGGAAAGGAATCAGGACTCCACCGCTGACTGCTACGTAGGTGACAAAGGATATCTGGGCCTTGAAGTCGCGAGATAACACGAACCCCTTTACATTCAGATCCTCTGTGTGACTGACATCTGGTTTAAAGCAGCTTTCTGGCTCATATCCCCGCCCCTCTGGCACCACACGGAGATGAAAACAAACGCTCAGGTGTGTCGGTGGAAGCTGCTGTGACAGCTCTGCTTCCTGAAGGCGAGATGAGTCACTGTGCTGATTTAGTGACACACAAACTGATGCAAAGAACACGTTTGAGACAACAAACCAGCTATACTTCTGTGCCATATGTCCTCATCCTGTGTGTGTGTGCGCCCAGCAGACTGCAGTACAAAAGGACAGATGTCCACTCAGCAGTCAGCAGAAGAGACGTGCTGTTTGTCATGGGATGTGTGTTTGTGTGTGTGTGTGTGTGTGTGTTTGTGTGTCCTGCTCTGCCCTCATAAAAATCCATTTATTACCAGTTTGTCATTTACAGACCAGAGATTTACACATTCATTTATTCTGTCCCCGTCTCCCTCTGTCTCTTACTCTCCACCAAGAGCGTCTTCCCTTCTTTTCCTACCTGTTCAAGCTCTTGAAATTTAAATCTCAAATCTTTTACATGCTGGGAAACATATTTCTACTGAACGACGTATGACTGGCGTTTCTTTTATCAAGCTTTCATATCCTGCAGTCTGGCAGGTGAGGTAGTCCTCGCAGCAGGAGTCAGTGCTGGCAATACAGAAAAGAAACCGACTTGTCGTGTCTGTGATTAGACAGTTTTGAATCAACATTTTCAAGAGGGGTCGGTCTTCGTCTGTCTCCTCCTGCTCCAGTGTTGGACTGTCAAAGAGACACTCTTACAGGCACCATGTTTAGGAAATTACAGATGTTTAGCCATCATTGTTTGACAATCTTCATATCTGTCCCGTCCTCTAATGAGCCAGTGAGTGTCAGTACAATGCTGTACTTTAAACATTACTTTATGAAGTGAAAGGCAAAGTTTCACTCCATTGAAATGCAGCATTTATTATTATTATTATTATTTATTTTTCTTTGGTTCATTTTCTCCCGTTTTTACCTGCAAGAAGTTTCGACAACCGCAACAAGTAATGTCACACATAGCAACAGCTACATGGTAACACACAGCAACAACATGGTGGATCATCTTATTGTTTCTGCCGTAAAAGTCCCTATAAGTTCTTAAAGTCAGGCTCAGATCCTCAGATCCTCAGGTCCTCAGTCATGGCTGTACAGTAGATTCATCAGCAGTCTCTCAGCTCTCAGCCTCTCCTTTGTCCTCTGACACGGAGTCACCTGCCTGCTGTAATGGATGAGGCTGATATCAGAGTGGCTCCTCTCAAAAGTCTATTCATCTTGTCCGTCTGCGGTGCCTAAATTAATTGAAATAAGGATGCGGGAGACTGTGCACGATTTGCATCACTTTAGATACTTTTGATCTGACGGTTTCATCAGCAGACTTTTTTTGCATTTCCTTGCAGTTTGCGACCTTCTTTATATAAAAGGGTCTTTTCGTCTCCTCCCCTTCACTTCTCCTCATTTCCCCTGTTACAAACCTTCTTCCTCTTTCAACTTTCCTGCTTCCTCTTCTTCTTTAACTTGTCCAGTCCATGAGGTCTGACGTCCCCGGAGGTGATGTTGAAATCACTTTATATCAGCACCGAAGCTTTCACGTCCTGATTATAACACACAGTGACAGCGTGAGTGAACATACGCTCCCATATGTTCAGCACTGACCTACTTGTGTTATGGTACAGAGGACGTGAGGTGATCATGTGACCCCGTGATGTCTCAAAGGTAATATTGATTATCATAATAGAGCCCTTATTTTATTATTCACCTTTCAAATGACACTTGAGTGATAATTGGAGTCTAACAGACCTGCAGAGAAAGCCGTCTCTTCATCACTCCATCATCAAATACGTCCACCATCTCATCTCTCATCCTTTAGATCCATCCTCCTTAAAATGTGTCCTCCTTCAGGTTCTTTGTCCAACTGACCCCGTCCTCCATCACATCATCCACTAGATCCGTTCTCCGTCAGGTCTTTCATCCATCAGATCCATACGAGATGCCTATTTTCATGCTTGATTGTTTTGTTATTTCCACTCTCCATAGGTTTGAGTGTTGCTGCTTTCCTGTGTTTGTGTGTGTCTTTAGCTTGTTAGCTTGTCATATTAGCTCTGCAGGATGCCTACAACGGATGAGTGGGGATTTAATCTGCTTTGTACTGAGAACGGGGACAATCACAGTGAGAGCAGAATACCAGAACACACACACCCTAACTGTCTGAGTCATATTCCTGCAGTTTACAGCCTTATGTAACTCTGTTCTGAGCGCTAATGGGCTGTTACTCACGACTGATAGACACCAGCAGGATGACTTTATGGCTAAATGAGCTGCAGTGTTTCCTCTGAAGGTCGAAGTGAAGTGCTGGCAGGACCGGCTGTAAGCCGTCCGCTCCGCCTGCTGTTTGGCAATCATTTGAATTTGGATTGTTTTTATTTTTTGGCTTTTAGTTCAGTTTGATTCTTTGATGGTTGATAAGACTCCGGCTGTTTGGACCATCCACAGATGAACATATTAGTGTTTCAGTTCTGGTGCCAAAGGGTTTTTTCCCCAAGTACGTTACCTTGAGAAACATAAACCAGGCTGGTAGTATTCAACTTTTCGGTTATTGTCAGCAAATCCCATGAAAAGACACCGTCTCTCAGTGCTTTCTGACTTCCTGCCTGTGGCTCTCGGCCCCAGTTTCATTTTTCTAGAAAGGCTCAGTAAATTTCCTTTATTTTTATCAAACAAACAGGAGGGAATAGTGCATTTGTTGGGGACTATTTTCAGCGGTGGATGAATCCACATGTGGTGCTCTAGTGAGTATTTGGGGCAGCAGGACGGTGTGTGTGGGACTGAGTCAAAATAAACTACAGTGTGTGTCTTCATGGTAGGTTTTTGGACAATAATGGAGCTTTGTGGCTCAGAGGCTGTGATACACACACAGTACCTGTTAGTGGATACGTTCTCTGTTGGTTTTGGTGTTTGCAGGGCGTTTACAGGCAAGAAGAAAGATATTTGCTCAAGGAATAATTTAAAAAGACTAGGGTCTGATTCAATGCCAACTTTCAATACTTCAGAGTTGAGATTGCTGGCACAACTTCACCTACTTTCAAGGTGCATGGAGAAGGAAAACAGCCTGAAGAGGTCAGATTTTCAGTTTTCAATACTTGATTCTGCGGACACATGTTGGTCAGTACTCACAGTATCGAAGTTTAATACCCAGCCCTACCTACAATACACAAATAATCAATAATCGCTCATGTAAATACTACTATACTAAGACTATATGTGCACGCGGGGCTTTGATTAAACTCTCTTTGTCTCGTCTGTGAATCACAATGACAAAGATCATCTTCTGAGCTCAGAAATAAAACCTTTCCTTTTCATTTCCTGCATATCGCTGTTCAACTTGAACGAGGAGAAATTATAGTATATTTCAAGTTCTTTTCACACTGTGTGAAGTTGATTGTAGCCGTGGTCTGCCTGAATGCTGAGTGGTGTAATTATTTCTGCCGTGTGGGCACATTCACAGGTTATATCCACCTTCAGGTTCTCTATCATCACTGTAATGTGAATTCTAGGTTTTGTTGCTTTTGTGTAACAGAGTTATCCAGTTCATTAGTTCGTGAACCGGGTTGTGTTTGCAGCCTTGGTCTGCTCTGTGTCCTCCTTCTGTGTGTTCATCTTCTCTGTACGTTTGCTGAATTTGAACCAAAATGGCAGCTCTAGAACGAAGCCTGAAGCCAAAACTTGATGTTTGTGTCTTTAAAAGCATTTGATGAACGTGGGATGAGTTCAGCTTTTTACCATGAGATTCTCAGCATTTTAGTAAATATTGCAACACATCAATATTGAAATACTTTTGCCACTCGGACTGATGCAGAGTACATCTCTAACTGATGCTTGTGAGGGTGAATATTCTTTAAATATCAAGTGTTTCTTTCCCTCTTGCGCTCCTGCAGGTGAAGTATAAGAAGGACTTTGAAGAGAGTAAAGGTCGAGGGTTCAGCATCGTGTCCGACACTCCAGAGATGCAAAGACTCAGAAGGACTCAGGAGCAGATCAGTATTGTATGCACACACACACACACACACACACACACACACAGATATAATACACTATGCACTATGTTGTGTTTTCCTGGTGTTTGTACACGTGAGTGAGTGTGTAATGTGAAGCATGCTGGTGAAATGTGTGAGAGAAAGTGAGGGGTGCACTTTGGTCAGTGAGCACACATGCACACACACACACACACACACACACACACACACATGCACGCACAAAACGTCTACATCGTCAAGCCCTCCAGTGTCGACGGCATCAGCTGTTTGAAGAGGAGCTTCTTCTGGAACCAGTGAGCGTGAGTGACCATGATTTTTTTTATATTTCAAGCTGTCAGTTATTTACTTACAAAGGATGCAGAACTCATTTTTCAAGGGCAACAGAACAGGACTCTGAACAACAACCCACATTAGCTCTCCTGCTAAAGTCCCCTTCTGACTATCTGACTTACAAACACGAACAAACATTCACGGCGGATTAGTTCACTGTTAATGTCACTTCGCAGGCTGGAACGCTAGTTAGCTGCTCAGCTGCAGCACACAGCATGAAGATTCACCTGCTAATATGACTCTGGTCAGTTTAGGTGATGTAGTCGGACTCACGGGATGTAGGCTGTTGGGGTAAGTCTGCCATTGGCTGCGTGCTGGGCTCAGCGCCGCCCAAGAAGATTGTGATTGGTTTAGAGAGCTTTTTCTTTCCCCTATCCCAGAATGATGATCGGTTGAGCCAGATGTTTCTCCTGATGAAGTGTGGAGGTCCTTTTAATAACACAAACTATTAACAATACATTTAAAAAACATGCTGACATTATTTTTGATTTTGATTGATGTGAATTTAGCAGACCTGTAAGCCAATCAAAGAACTGTATTGTTGTGTATTGGATGTTTATTGTTATTGTGGTCAAACAGCTTCAAAACGTAAAAGTTACTAGAGTGTATCTTTAATCATTGTTTCTGTGTGTGTGAGTGTGAGTGTGAGTGTGTGTGTGTGTGTGTGTGTGTGTGTGTGTGTGTGTGCGTACAGATGTGTGTCCTGATGAGCCAGTGCCCCTCAGCAGATGATGTCAAGGTATAGTGTGTTTATCTTTCTCTGTTTTCCCTCTTCCTCCAGATTTTATCTCTCTTCTTTCAAACCAGTTTTTAATGTTCGTCGTTGTATTTTGAGCATCTAGAAACATGAAAATATGAGATGCACGTAAAACATAATTACAGTAAACTATGTAACGTACGTGTCCTTCCCACATCAAACCTCGCTCATCTTCTTTCCTCTTAATGACCCATTCAGTCCATTTGTATCTTCCATTTGTCCATTTGTGTTTTCCTCCTCTCTTCTCGCTCCTCTCCTTTTCTTTCCCACTGTTTTCTCCTTTTCTGCCCCCCCCCCTCTCCTGTGTTTACCTGACCGAGTGATCGTATTATTCCGCCGAGTTAATACACCACAGATTCTCTCTCCTCATTTGCGCCGCTTAATTAATACAGACTCACATTGCCTCTCTTTCAAATGTTGTGATATTCAACAGCCCACACATTTTTATTGTATTACTCAGCTCCTTTCAAGGTTGACCTGGTGATGAAAGAGGAGGAGGGAGAGAGGTGGGAGGAAGAGGAGGGTCGTAGGAGGAAGAAGAAGAATAGAGAGGAGGATGGATGTTTGAGCGGCCTGTTTATCTGTCAGAAGAAAAAGAGAAAATGTTTCGGATCTCATGAAAAGCTTGAAATTTGGATTTGGAGTCGTTCGTAGTGAAGTACATTATCTCAGTAAAAAGCAAAAAGAAGTCTGAGCAGGATTTCGAAGTGAAAAGCCTGAAGAGAAGTGTGTTTTTCTGCTGGCAGTGAACCTGGTTCACATCAGGATGAGATCACAGGGATTTCTCCCAGGAAAAGCTTTGTGTTTCAGAATTCATTAACAAGATCTGAGGGAGAGAAAGAGAGAGAGCTGCTGGTCAGCGAGGCAGCCTTGTTTTTTCTTTTTCCTTTTTTACCAGCTATGAAAACTGTGTCTCCCAATTTAGCTTCAAGAAGAGATTTTTACCAAAGCCGTTATTCCCCGGAGAGCCTTGTTTACTGTGATTCTGGGTGAGACAGTGATGACTGCAGGCGTGAGGTGCAGCCAGGACTCCACTGGCAGTGATGTGTTTAAAGACCTGATTAATTAGTTGTCCTCTGAACAAGCCAGCGCTGATCTTCATTTTTATGTTTTATTGTATTTCTATGCAGAGTTTTATACCCTGAAAAATCAAAAGAGAACTAAAGATCACAAAAGAGTTTCCACTCTTGGCTGGTGGAAAAGATGGAGTACCAGTGAGGAGAAAATGCCCTTAAGGCCGATATTAGCTGATATTAGCTCAGTGCAATCACAGAAATGACACAGATATCTTTTGAAATAGTGTCATCATTCTGCAGTTTGACCACCAGTTTGTTTATTTTATGGTTTCTGTAAAGAAATTTGATATATAATTATTGGATTGTTTTTAAAACTCTCAAATATCAATTATCAGTATTGGTAGTGTCAACAGTACATCGTCGTGGTAACTGTGTCTGAACTCCACTGAACTCACCACACTGTCGATCTTCACTACATCCTTTACCATCCTGTTGCTTAGTTTTACTGTTTTACTTTAGTTTAACTACCATGTAACCTGCACACACACGATGTGTTTACATGCCCCAGTATTAGCTTCTATCAGTTAGCTTGTATTAGTACTCCAGCTAGCATAAGCTTCTCAAACACACCTGGATACTCAGTGTTGATGCTGTGAGTGTGCTGATGGTCGTCCTACGCCAGCGCATCAACTCCACTGTCCACACTCGCTGTTTAAAGTGAGACACACACTCACACACACACCACAGAGGCAGCAGGCGCTTCATGTGCTCCGGCCTCCAGCGTGATGCTCACCTCCCACTCACCGTGCCGCTTCCTGTAGCTGCTGCTCTTTTAAATCCACCTGTACTGTGATGGTTTGACGACCTGCTCCCATTTCCAGCAATTTCCTACATTTCCCAGAATTCCCAGAAGCTTGTTTTTCTACCATAGTCATTCATTTATTGACACCCTTTTCTTTTACTTCTGTCTTCACTCTCTCTGTATGTGTGTATAAAGTAGATGTATGGCCACATTGTGCAGATGATGCAGTGTTACTGCCGATAAATGAGCCTTTGTTGTCGTGTTAGCTGTGATTTGTTAGTGTTTGTGCAGCGTAGCAGCAGATGCTCATTTGGCTGAGACTCAGTCAGATCTGCTCTGGTCGGTCTTCATCAGGTCGACGTCCTGTTTACCTCGACTGCCATCTGACACTCTGATCACACTGCCAGATACCTGCTGCCTCTCAGAAGATAAAGAAGATTTATTTACCTTTACTTTGTCTTTTACAGGCTCTTTAAAAGACAAAGTAAAGGTAAATGCTCATGACACTGACTCTCATTGTCAGCAGGTCAGAAGACACAGACAGACAAGGCACAAAGAATATCTAAATGATTATTCAGTGAATTATTAATTAACCAAAACAGGAACATTTGAGGCTGTAAACCAGACTTTTATAAGAGGATAAAACAGGTGGTGGGTTCTGTTGTTGGACACACAAAAAAAAGGTTATCAGCTGTTAAGATTGTATAATCTCTGTTTCTTAAAGCATAGAGTTATAGATTTGAAAGAGTGGGAGATGCTGTTTATGCACTTTTTTTTTTAACATTAAAATTCCATTTGGATTTAATAATTAAACTTTAGAGTGGATTGAAAAATGTTTGAAAACTACTGATGTTCATTTAAAAACATAAAAATCAACTAAATTGAAGCCACAGTCTGTATTTGTAACTTACTCTCAGTTGAAATTTGAAAAAGCGACACCACATTTACTAAAGAAAGAACATGTCAACAGGATACAGTCAGTGTGTCACAGTGTTAACACACACTCAGTCCAAGCGACAGGTTGTGACTTCCACCTGAATACACAAGCATGCAGGCATCACTCGAACTGAAACCTCATCCCTGTTCTACTCTTGAGCGATAACTAACCTCTTAAAGATATGAAAGTTGTCCAAAATGATGTTAGACAGCAAGAACGTCAATCTCTGAACCCTCCTCCCCCCCCAAAAAAAAGCCAGCTCACACACAGTGAAAAAATGATTTGAAAATGAAAGACTTTTGCTAGTTTTGTGTTGTTCTTTTTCTCTTTTAACCCCTTCCTTTATTTTACATCCAGGATAATCAACAATTCTTATAGCGTGTGTGTGTGTGTGTGTGTGTGTGTGTGTGTGTGTGTGTGTGTGTGTGTGTGTGTGTGTGAGAGAGAGTAAATGGTACATTCTTTCCAGCTTACGACATTTTCTGAACTCACCTTCAACCTCTCAACCTACATAACAAACACACACAGACAACAGTGACACATTCATACTGTACGTACCCTCAGTCTTTGTTTTAGTGCCACTAAACACACACACACACACACACACACTGTATCCAACACTGGCACTGGGATCGAGATGAAGGGCACGGCAGCGATAAGGTCTTGAGTAGGGGGCTAAATGTGGAAGTTAAAAATGATAAGGAGTACCCAACGAACCGACACCCAGCAGACCGTCAGCCATCACGGGAGACAGTCGAGACTGGACGAGGCCGCTCGGTCGCTTGCAGGTTTATATTTCGAGTTAGAGGTAAAACAAGAAGCTAGAAGGTTGATGAAGAGGTTGACAGGGAGAGCACGACGTCGAAGAAACAAGAAGCTGAAGGAGTGACCGCGACGTTGAATGAGCCTTGAAGAACCTGAAAGGAAAGCATGAGAACATACTGAGAAAACTAAGAAACTACAATATTCAGAAGCAGCGAGTGGCAACCTGCACGGGGCGATTTGGAAAGCTGACCCACACTGAAGACACCACAAGGAACTGTTATTAAGAGACAACCACAAATCGGACGAGGTGAGTGCAACATTAAGAGCAGGAAGGTTCGAGGACGGCTGGTGAAAGCTGAAAAGTGTGAATACGACATTAAAGACGCTGCGACAGCCAGAGGCGATTACTGACAGGGTGACCGTGACCTTAAAGAATCCCAGGCCACGACATTGAGGAATTGAACACGCTGACTTCGGTGAAGCTGAAAAGGTGACCTTGACGTGCAGAGCTGTAAGTGGTGACCATGAGAAGTGTGTGGAGAGTTGATCAGTGAGTTATAGACTGCACTGTTAGTGATGAGTGGCATCTTCCTGTTATCAGTTTTCTTTTCTTCTGTTACCTTGTTAGAACTGTGGCTCCGAACAGTGTTTTTAAGCCTTGAGCAACATGTTTTTGTTCTGATGAAACACCACTCAAACAGCGTTTGCGTTCTGGCATGGACCCACTGATAACTGTTCTATAGCCTGACTTTGCCATGGCCTTCATAGGAGAGATGCTAGCTAGCTAGCTACACCACGGAAACACACATCCACTCTGTCGTCAAGGTGTCGGCTCCATCCTTAACACCGCATTACACCACATACAATAAGTAACAGTCTCTTTGCCGTCTTTGTCCTTTTCGTTTGGTAATGGGACCGTCAGCCTCCAGCGGAGACACTGAGGTCGCGTTCAGTAACATGCAGGCCTCCCATTCATGTGAATGAGGCAGTGACGCTGCACACCGGGCCGTCCAGCGGAAAGGTTGAGCCCGGCAACGTAATGTCAAGGTGCTGCGTTGGCCAATCAAATACGTGCAAGTGCACCTTCCTGGTAGATCACTTTGAGTTCCTGTGGTTTACCTCGGGGTCGACAGCGTCCTCCGTGATAACATGTTAGCTCTGACTGCCAACCCTGCAGGCAACCCGTGACCTCTACACTGGATGTTTATGGTCAGTCTGTTCTGCACCCGCCCCCACACCTCCCTACGTCATCACACACACTACGTAGCCACACACAGACACCTGCCCCCCCACCTGCCTCCCACTCCTCTGTCGCATAAGGGCGGGGCATCATGGCAGAAATGGAGGGGGTTCTTTACCCTCTAAGGAGTTGTTTAGTGTAATTAATAATAATAATATAATATACGATAATATACAATCACTCAGCTCAGGCAGCTTGATCTGTGTAATCTTTGAAATGACTCCCTCAAACTAATTTATATTTTTATAGACATTTTATTCAATAACTTCTGCTGTTGTTTCCCTTTCAATGATCTTACCTTGTTTTTCTTACCTTTGCTGTCGAGTTAGTTTCTTTAAAATAGCATTGTGAGTGAACTGAACCTTTGTCCTCAGAGGTGACTGATATGGAGGAAGAGGAGGCCCCAGCTGTTGGAGAGATGATAGAAGTTGTGACCGTGGAAGGAGAGGAAGAAGAGTCTTTCCAGGAGACGGTGGTAACAGCGACGACACTGACCACGGGAAGGACGGGCGTAGAGGAGAAGGAGGAGGTTGAGGAGGAAAAGATGGAAGGAGGAGAGGAAGAAGAGGCTTTCCAGGAGACGGTGGTAACGGGCGTAGAGGAGAAGGAGGAGGTTGAGGAGGAAAAGATGGAGGGAGGAGAGGAAGAGGAGGGTCAGACAAGGAAGTTGTTTGGACCCTGGGAATCAGAGGTGAGAACTTTGGAGTTTGAGCAACCAGCAGTTTCCAGCAACTTTTAAAACTCAACATAAACAACCCAAAATGAAATCTGCAGCTCAGTTGAAGCCTAAAAATAATGAGATAACAGTTATCCCAGTTTGACATGAACAAAGTCAATCATGATGTAAGATTACCAAATCAGCAAGTGTGCTGTGGATCTTGATTAAGTATGTCCAGTCCCCTCCCACTTGTGTTCATGTAAGGAACCTGGTAATTCATTTGTTATCTTGTAGATTGCACCGGAGTTCCTGCTCGTATGATATTTTCCTCCTGTAGAGTTAAAAAGTGTTTGTTCTCACCGTTTTCTATTGTTGAAGGCCTTCAGTGACGAATCTTTTCAGCCGAATCAGTGTGATTTCATATCATTTCAGTGGCTGATCTTCACAGCTTCTTTAAAACCAGAGAGGCCAATAAAGTTTTCTACTATTTTCCTCTGATTTTGGTCTTAATTAGAGTATTTTTTTTATGAAATCATTTCCCCGTTCAGTACACACAATGTTCCCAAGCTGTAGCGAGGTCCTGTGTGCTGCTGAACGTCTTTGAGGATTTTGCTTTTCTTTGATGAAGTCTGCTGAGAGGCAGATTTAGTTCCTCTGCAGAGAACCCCCCCTCTCAGCTCTGACTGCGAGTCTTTGTATTGACCTTGGCGTGGGGCATCGCCTGGCACTGCAGGTTTTTATACGGGCTTAGAGAGGATTAGTGGGACTACAAATGAAAATGTGCCATTATTAGCCTTTGATAGTGGGATTTTTAGGACTCAATCGGGCCCGTTAAGAGAGGCGAGGGATTAACGGTGCATGAATCAGAAAAGTTTGCTCTGGTTGACTAACAGGTTTCTCTGTCAGTATTATTAGTACAGATAATTCAGTTTGCCGATATTGTCCTTTAATTAGCAATATTAGTCCGAGGTGTAATGGAGGGATGTAGGATCCCATTCTGGTTTCTTAAGGTCTTCTAAGAAACCCTAGAGACTCTTCTTTTTTATTTAATGTAAGTATGTAGAATAACAGAACAAAATGGTGGTTATTGCTGACTTGCGTCTCAATAATGTCAGTATAGTTATTGGCCTCTAAGTCTTATGTGCACTTGTGTGTCTTCAGGCCTCCTCCGATGTAAAGCCTCCGCTGCCAGACCCAGCATTTAACCGGAGGTGCAGTTTACTCGCCAGTGACGTAAGTTCATCTGATGTCGGTTCCGTTTGTTGTTTTATTTATTTTAAATCTGTGGTTTGACTCATTTGGTCCAGACTAAGAAAAGAAAAAGCTATATGGTTGCTTTTTATTTCTGGTCATGTTCAAAGTCGGCCTGCTTTGCTTTCACACTGCAAACGAACCACAACAGAGTTCGCTTGGAGGGTCGGGCGGTCTCGGCCAGGTTCTTTAGTCCACATCAAAGTGCGATTAACAACTTTCACACCAGCCCGAACGAACTGAACTAAACGGGCAAATAATAATAATATTAATAATAATAGTAATAATATCAGTATCTTTAGCAGTTTTTAATGTTATACACACTTTGTTTTGTACAGCTAACAATGTGTTTGTGACAGTTTTGAGGTAAAACATGAGCCTGTTGTGTTTAACACTGGGTCAAAATAACCACTCGGGTAAATAATCCAACATTAACATGAAGAAAATACGTCACATCTCTGCTTTATTGAGCCAAACCCGGTGTGTAATATCTGCTGCAGTTTCTCAACTCATGAATAAAAATACTTCCACACGTGTACGCCAGCGAGGCGTCATCCTCTGCCTCCACATCCTCAGATATGAACTGAACGCAGGGTTGCCATTGGTAACCATCCCTCCAAAGAGCCAATGATTGGCCTTTATTCAACACAGAGGGAATGCAAAGGAAAAGCCGCCTTTTGGCTTCTGCTTCGGCAGTTTGAAGCAGACATTTCGCAGTAAAACGGTGAATGAGGGTGAATGCTGTTGTAGGATGTGGGAGGGTGAGATATTGATTCCCTGGTGTGAGTCAAACTTGGCAGCTTGGCTGTTTGCACCAGCAGAGTGACTCATCAGCTTCAGTGGAAGCAAGTCAACCCACTTTATAAAATCATCTTCACTTGTTCCTCCAGCTGCCGTCGCTCTGCCGCCCGTCTCTCTATCTGTGAAAACCTCATTATTAGTCATCACGTGCAGGGAGAGAGCATCACTTCTACAAGTTGAACACTCTTTGGCTGCACTCGGCTGTAAAGACGCAGGCTTCACGACAGCAGCTGGGATGAAACACTCTGCTTCCCTCTCATGCGTCAGTCCTGACCCCAGTCCTGAAGCCGGTTTAGAGATGTTGCTGTTACCATGGAGACGTTCACCGCTTCAAAGTTGTGCTCCTGGAGGGAAAGAGCTTCAGTATAAAACGGCACATGGAGAAGAAATTCCACTGTAATAAACAGTATGTTATTTACAAGAGGAGCCTTACTGAGCGTTTACTGTTTTATACATTATTAACATATCATAAAACGTATGTTTTTATCGTTGTTGACGCTGGACTCGGCCACTTCCGGACTATCACATGCTCGCTGGTTAGAAGCCATTTCTGTTGTTTTGTTGCCCACTGTGGTTTCCTCTCACAGATTGAGGCGAACAGCTTGTCATTTGTGGATTAATTCCATTTTTCTCCCGGGTCTTTCCAGTCTGTTCTTTGACCAAACGTCCAATCAGACACCAGAACTGTGGCACATGTCTGAAATAAAGTTCAGTCCGTCAGCACTGCGGTTCTTGTCTGTCCTGTAAAGTGCTGCACTGCATGAAAAATACATGTTGAGCTAGCAAACAAAATGTGACAGAGGTTACAAAAACAATCATCCTGAGGCGACTCACACTTTAATTCTGGGATTAATGAATGTAGTTTTGTGTGTCTCATAATTCATCAAAAATCATCTTTCTGACAAACCTGACATGATGTTAGGCAAACGTGCTATGTTCATTATGCCAACAAAAATATATTTACGATATTATATTATTGTACAATATTACAGTAATATTATCACAACTTACTCCATTTAAATAAAATGTAAAAAATGACACATTTCTTCTTCCAGATTCTTTAAGGAGGAGAAACTCTATTAGTGTTTTCATCAGAGAGGAAGAGGCTCGAAATATTTACATATTTTACATTTTTAATTATTAAAATTACTTAATTATAGATATTTTTTTGTTTTACAGCTTTAGTTTTAGAGTGTTGCTGCAAAGCTCAACAGTTTTTTTGTAATATTTTAGATGTTTTCATGGTGTGAATGCTCTGTGTACCATAACTGATATTTGTACACGTTTTAAAAGTTTAAGAGATAACAGCAGTAGTTTTATTTATGCTGCACTCAGCCGACGAGACAGCTCGACGTTCGACACGACGTTCCTCCTGGTGATGGAGCACAAGTGCAGCAGAAGTTCAGCTTGCATGCAACATGAAGTCACATAACACACACGCTCACACACGTTCACGCGCTCACACGTGTCCTCCTCCCCGCAGGTGAAGTATAAGGAGGACTTTGAGAAGATGAGGGGTCAGAGTCTGTTTGTTCCTGGAGCCGAACTCATCCACGCCAAGAACATCAGCGCTGTGATATCTGAGGTCTGTACACACACACACACACGGTTGTTCTTCTGTACTTGTGAGGACTCTCATTGACATAATACATTAGCCTGATTCTAAGCACACCCCTGAAACC
>NC_092200.1:2165693-2293193 GCF_043641665.1 Enoplosus armatus
AAGCCGGAAGGAAAGAAGTGAATAGCTGCCTGTACTCTCTTCTGCCTGAAACCCTGGAGACGCAACACGCTAAAGAGTCCACCGAGCTGCTCAGTGAGGTACGGAGCAGCTGCACCGCTTAACCTGACGCTTCACTTAAATACTGTGGACATGAAGATTATGGATGTTTCTCTAAATACTTTCTCCCAGATTAAGTACAAGGAGAGCGGGAAGAAGGAGAGGTCCAGCTCCCTCTACTCCACCCTGCCTGACACTTCAGAAACCAGCTTCGCCAGAGAGATGACTGACATGCTGAGCGAGGTACCAGCACTCAGAACGACGACATTCATCGAGTCCTCTAATCCAGGGCTGATATCACACTGTGAGGCAGAGTGACAGAAATACACCAGGAATTAAAGGAGAGGAGATATTGTACTGTACGTCATATATGACCACAGGAAATGCCTCTAAAACATAGCCCCCCCAAATGTGTGTTGGTGTCAGTTAATAGTGTGTGGAATACCTTCAGATGCAGTGCTGACTGTGCCATCGTAAACGACAATTTACACAAAGAAAAGGAAACTAAAACTATATAAAAAGTAAACAAAAACATGATGGCATGTTGCCTTTCAGTGACTTTCATAGCACGTCTTGGAGAAGTTATATAAATGTACTAATATACATTAAAGTGTGAATGAAGTTAGTATACATGTTGAGATGTGGTTGTTGTAACATTGAACTCTCACCACAGTCCTCAAACGCACCCACGAGGTCCAGAACAGGAAGGTGTCATCAGCTCATCGTTGCTGATGTTTCTCTTATGAATTGGTCGTCACGCGCGTGATTATCATCAGAAAAGGATCAAAGAGGTTATCGGCGCTGCAGCCTTTCATTTGCATCTCAGCGATGTTGTACAGACACAGTCCAGATGAATGAGGCTCAGCGTCACAGCACAGACGATCAAAAATACACAAAGAAGAGGAATGAATATGTCAGCTTTGCCATTGATAGAGGTTCATTGTTGATAAGCAGGTGCAACGTGTCTCTGTCCAGACTAATATTTTGGATGTTCTGTCTTTTACAGTCTAAGTACAAGGAGAATGGGATAAAGAGTCTTTCACAGAGTGTCTACAGTCAGCTGCCAGAGACCTCCGAGACTCAGTTTGCTAAAGCTGTTTCGGAGCTGCAGAGCGAGGTGAGGAACTTCTCATACTGCGGGTCCTGTTTCTCCATCTGAACAGAGGGAAACCAGCGCTGAGAACAAACTCCACGACAGCAACCATGAGCAGAGTCTCAGACCGTGACGTCCAATTCCACTTTGAGTGTGTTGAAAATGTGAAAATCATCAAAGTTCTCCTGAAGATGTCAGTCCTTGTTAATTTGGTTGCTGGTGGTTAACAGGTCTTCACGTGGCTTCTTCACAATAAAAGTGTTTCACCAGTTGAAGTCTTTTAATGTGAAGTAGCAGCAGCAGGAAATGTTGGGTTAGCATTAGCATGAACTGAGTCCGCCACTAACAATGAAAACTAATATACAGAGAGGTAACTGACTGTTGCTGCCGGCTATAGATGGCGTCAAAAACAGGGTTTGATTTCATGAAAATCTTTATAAAAAAATCTTTATTTTTTAAACTTTATAAAAACTTTATTTATTTTTGAGACCTACATTTGGACTGACCCATTCAATTTTATTTAATGCACACATATAGATTATTGTTATGTACAGTGGAGCTTAAATTATATATCTGGCTGTAACTACATTTTTTACAGTTCTCAGGGTGGGTTTTTTTTAAATAAGTTTCTAGTTTTATTTGAGTTGAATGTTTCTGCTGTTGACGTTGTGTTGAATGAATTATCACCAGATCATTCCACTGAATTCATTTTAGATGAAGTACAAAAAGGGAAAGAAAGAGGTGTCCAGCTCTCTGTATTCCACTCTGCCTGAGACTCTGGAGACGCTGCACGCCAAAGAGGCTTCTGAGCGGCAGAGTGAGGTAAAAACTCATGTCTACCTGCAGGTCCACACACACCTACACACAGTAACAAACACGCGTTCATCCCTCCCGTGTCTTTTTATAGATGACTAATTGTCTCTGCTCCTGTTCGTGTTCAGCTGCAGTACAAGGCGGCTCTGAAGAAAGGCCGCTCCTCCAGTCTGTTCCACCTGCTGCCTGAGACCTTAGAGACGGCCCACGCGAAGGAAGTCTCTGAGCTCCTCAGCGAGGTAACAACAGGAAGGACAGAATTTGCTGTTCACTCGCAGCAGCGTCAGATTCATAAAGAACCTCCTCCTCCTCCTTCATGAGACGTGTTCTTCTTCAGGTGAAGTACAAAGAGGACGGTAAGAAGGAGATGAGCATCAGCCTGTACTCTCTGCTGCCTGAGACCATCGACACCCAACACGCCAAAGAGGTGTCAAACCTTCAGAGTGAGGTATTCAAACTTTGCTCTTTTCTTACTTCTTCCCTCTTTCAGGAGTGTCTTTCCTTCCACTAAGTAGAAATCTGTCATAATAATGTGACAGATCAAGATATATGAATCAGCTGATAACTTAAACTGTATGCATACATCGGTCAGCAGTGTCATTTATACAAATACAGGAGCAACAGAAGGAAGTGCAGCCTCCGATTCTCTGCTCTAAAATAGATTTTGTAAAACTGTCTAACAGACAATTGACTCCATCCAAGTTTAACTGAATCTGCTTTAAAGGATATTTCAGATATTTCTTTGGCAGTAATGTCCTCCCATAGACTGGGCCAACTCCAAAGACTCTTCCAGTGCGAGCTGATGCCACATGATGCCACATGAGTGGAGTGGCCCAGGGCCAAATAAATGCTGACACTCACATTGTTCCGATGTATTTCAGGAATAATAGACATATGAGCGCACCATGTGACTCCTTCCTGTCTCCTGCAGGTGAAGTATAAAGAAGGTCTGAAGCAGGGCAGTCTGTACCATCAGCTCCCAGAGACCACCGAGACACAGCTGGCCAAACAGCTGTCTGAGCTGCAGAGCGAGGTACAGGGACGTTTTTCAAATGTTATTGTAATATGATATATAAGTATCGGTCGGACCAAAAGAAAACCAAACATATTTAAAAGCGCTGCTGTTCTTTTGTTGTGCTAAGAGTGTGTTGGTTTATGAACAAGCTGCTCAGAGGACAGCCATCTGGACTGTCCCAAGATGAGGAATATTAGCCACAGGCTGTAAATGTCTGATTCTGAACTGACTTACTTTGTCAGTAGAGGCTGCGCGGAGTGAGTTGCACAAACCACCACATCATGCAGAGTGACCATGTTCCTTTCAATCTGCAGACCAAGTACAAGGAGGCGGGTAAGAAGGAGGCGAGTACATGTCTGTACTCCCTCCTGCCTCACACCATGGAGACGCAGCACGCTAAAGAAGCTGCAGAGCTGCTCAGTGAGGTGAGGACAGCTTTTCACTTTTGCCCAGAGAAGGGAATCAAGAATAGGTTCCTTACTGTCTGATTTCCACCAATATACAGCACAACAAGTGGAAAAAACACTCAGAGTTTTTAGCCCTTTGTCATCCATCCTCCTCTGCTTGTTGATGCTGTTATTTCCCAGGTCAAATACAAGGAGAGCGGGAAGAAGGAGATGTCCAGCTCCCTGTACTCCACTCTGTCCGACACATCAGAGACCAGCTTCGCCAGAGAGATGACTGACATGCAGAGCGAGGTAAATAAAACGATAAGCTGGGTAAAGATATTTCTAGACTTTAACACAGTGGAACTCCCCATCAGATTATATGTTCCTTCATTACCTGACGATATCTCTCAGTGATCGATTTGTACAGATGGACATAGATAGACAGAACTTGCACTTAAAGGGATTTGATTTCAAAGGTAGTTCAGTAAAAACAAAGTGCCAGACAATCAGAAACGAGCATTTTCCACGTTCATGTTATAAATGTCTCTTCAATTATCATTCAAATTGCTGTGTGAGATTTGGCCACATGAACTGAGCTAACACTTGAATAACTTGAATAAATGCATACTAATGTGGGGACTCGTAAATTGTTTCTTCACCCTTAAACATTTTGGAGTGAGATGAAATAAACATGAGATCTCCAACATGCAGAGAGAGCTGCAGTAAGAATGCTGTTTGATCAGTTATAAATAATCACTACCCCATTATCCAATGCTCTCTGATGTTTTTATACCTTAGACACTCATCAGAGGCCGGATTAGCATCAGAAGCAGGATCAAAGGGGTATCCAAGTCTGTTTGTAGAAGAGTCATTAACAATATCTGCTCTGTGGCCGGGGAAATAAAAGGGGGGGCAGTTTTTTGGGGGGACACAGGGAGAACAGACTTCTGCTGCTCAGTACTCACGAGCACATTCACAGATTTTTAAACATGTTTGCAGTTTCTTCACACCTTTCCATCTGTGGCAGTGTGTAGATCAAACTCATCTCTTTTGTTTCCATCTTTTCCAGAACAAGTACAAGGAGGACGGAAGGAGAAGCCTCTCTCAGAGTTTCTACTCTCAGCTTCCAGAAACAACTGAGACTCAGTTCGCTAAAGCTGTCTCAGGGCTGCAGAGTGAGGTGAGGGAGAGGATCACTTCACACTCTTGGTACCTTTCACCTTTGCCACAACATGTTTCCTTTTGTTTGAAAGTCCTGGTAGCACTAAAAAGCATCATAAACACGTGGTCGGTAACATCTGAGTGCCCTGTAGTTTCAATGTGGTGAGAGCATATGTACGATGTATTCACAGGTGGAAGGAGTTTATTCATTATATTCAGTTAGATACGCCCCCTAAATGTTGTTCTCACGCCCGATGATGTCCCCTAATGCTGCTGCAAAGTAGATACAAACTTTTAAAAACATATTAGAGTGTTATTTTGGATTCCAGGTGAACAAATCCTGAATCAGGTATCACAGCTACGCAGATGACACACCGCTGTATGTTTCAGTGTCTCTCTTACGTGAGTTCAACAGTGTAAATGACATCAATCTCCTAAAGTCTCAGAGCTAACTTCAGCTGAACAGAGAAAAGAGGCTCAGAGGCAACAGCTCTGTGCACGAACCCCTGGGTTATTATTGATGCTGATGCTAAATGTGAACAAAACTGATTCAACGAAATAGATTTTTAAAGAGGACGTCTGCAGCAGGTGAAGGTTTGACAACAGTCGGAAGCAAGAAGTTCATTTTTTGGTTTGCGTTCTGTTTCAGATGAAGTACAAAGAAGCAGGGAAGAAAGGAGTGACGAGCTCTCTGTACTCGACTCTGCCCGAGACTCTGGAAACGCAGCACGCTAAAGAGGCTTCACAGCTGCAGAGTCAGGTACACACACACACACACACACACACACACCAGCTTTTTTGATTATTGGATAACAATTCAATCTGTGCAAGACTCAAAAAGTGTACATGTTATTACCTTTAAGACTGGTTTCACTTTGCAGATTTGTTCACCAAGGAAAGTGTTTTTACAGGCTTATTAAAGTATTCCCGAACAAAAAGTCAGACCTTAAAGTGTCTCACATGAACCCGAACTGGAGCGTGATGGGATCCATGTTGAGAGAAGAAAAGGATAAACTGTGCTGTTCTTCTGTTTCCTTCAGCTGAAGTACAAGCAGAGTTTAAAGAAGGACGCCTGCAGTCTGTACCACCTCATGCCAGAAACCATCGACACTCAGTTTGTCAGACAGCAGACGGAGATGCTCAGTGAGGTACGACTGGTTTATAGCATCAACACGTTATTACATGTAAACCTGCAGTGGTTTGTTTCATCCCACAGTTCAGAACTTGGACTTTGATTTAAAGGTTTATTAGGTTGTGAATGACTGTAGTGTTCATATATCAATATTTGATTGATAAACACACAAAGATATTTACTTTACTCATCACAAACACATATTTCCGTCTCTGTGCACTCGAGGTTTGTGCTCAGTATGACCTCTGTAGAAAAGACTCACTAACATTTGACAACTCCTTTCTGAGTGAGTGAGTGCTCCAGCAGGTTTATTCTCATCCTCCTGGCTGTATTTTGTTTCATCACAAGGTCAAGTACAAAGAAGATGGTAAGAAAGAGATGAGCGTCAACCTGTACTCTCTGCTCCCCGACACCATCGACGCCCAGCATGCTAAAGAGCTGACAGACATGCAGAGTGAGGTGGGTTCAGCAGAATTACCTTCAGACTTCATATGATTTAAGAATTCAGGAGAAAGGCTGTAATTTCTCCGATGTACTAAACAAATGATGAGACAGAACATAAGTTTGTTGGAAGATAATATTGTTTTTCCAAATGCTTCACTTCTCATCTTTCCACATTTCTGCTCTTTCTGTGACTGTAGAGTAGAAGAAGCAGCAGCAGCTAAATCTGCTCCCAAAATCCAAACAACTTCTTTATAATTGTCTTTGTTGCATCAATATTTCTGCATTCAGGCGAGGAAGGAAAAAAGATCAGATAGACCAAAGAACCCTTGCAGGAAAAAAATAGACTCAAAATGTATTGAGATGCTTTGAGATCGCAGTCTCTCTTTCCCTGCATTTCCTGTCTATCCCTCTCAACAGACAGACAGACAGACAGACAGGTGTTCTTAAACTCAGTGTTTGGAGAATAGCTTCAGACAGCAGATGTCCCAAAAACTGTCACCAAAATCCTGAGTTAGAGGAGCGCTGCAAGATGGAACAGTGTTTAAAAAATGGTAAAATGTTCAAACACTAAACCTGAATCTGATCCTCACTGTTTCCTCCAGACTAAATACAAAGAGGCCAGTAAGAAGCAGACATCAACGTCTCTGTATCAGCGACTACCTGAAACTCTGGAGACACAACACGCTAAAGAGGCTTCACAGCTGCAGAGTCAGGTACAGTACACACATGCACACATGCACACATGCACACATGCATCATGCACCTTTGACAGGCGCTAATGATGTTTGTAACAAACAGGAAAAAGACGCTACAACATCCGAGATTTGAGAGTCAACTTTTTAAACGCAGGAAGCAGATGAATCCCATCGTCATATCATAGACTCCACTGTGGAAACTCACTTTAGAGAAACGTCAGCAGTAATGCAAAGTGTTCTCAGTTTGTAGTTAAAACATGCAAACCCACGACCCCCCCCAGTGTTTTCTGCATGTTTCACAGGCTTGTTGTTTTGTCCTCCTCAGTGAGCGTCCCCGTGTTGTCCCCTCTGTGTCCTGTAGATCTTGTATAAAGAGGCCGTTAAGAAGGAGTTGCCGTGCCCAGTTTACCACCAGCTGCCCGACACTCTGGAGACCCAGTTTGCCCGAGAGCTCACCGACATGCAGAGCCAAGTAAGAGCGCAGACACGTCCCAGCGAAGGGAGTCGTTGAACCGCTTCTACATGCTGGTGTGGTATCGGCAGTAGTATTATTGTTAATGTTATCCCGTCTCAGCTGTCATTAAGATGATTCAGTTGTTGTCACGTGACCTCAGTTTCACTCCCTTGAGTCAACATGACGTCTGTGGAGCTGCAGCTACATTTTGCACCACTGAAGTAACCTTAGATCAGTTGTTAGACATCAGCTCAGTGTTTTTGTTCTGAACTCAAACTCACGTTTTCAAACGTCCAACACTGAAATATTTATTTATCTATTTTAACATTAAATGTGTGTCTCTGGCAGTCGTTTCTGTTCATGGCAGGAGTGTCGCAGCTCGTAGCACGTTAGTCTCTCTCGTGTCTCTTTACATGGACGCTGTGATGCGATGGGTTTCTGTGGTGATGCAGCGGAGGACAGGCTGCTGTGGTTAGTTATGAACGAGTGACTTTTCTTATCTGCCTCTGTGGAGCTCTCAGTTCTTCTGACACTGGTAGCTATTATTAAACATGTATCAGACTTTGGCATAAACTCCAGTTGCATTTGGTTTTCGTGTTATTAGTGATTGTAATCCGGCCGTTTTCTGTCTCTCACTGTAGAACAAGTACAAGGAGGACGGGATGAGGAGCCTCTCTCAGAGCTTCTACTCCCAGCTGCCAGAAACCGCTGAGACTCAGTTTGCTAAAACTGTTTCTGAGCTGCAGAGCGAGGTGAGATGAGAGAAAAGAGGATTGTCGATAAAGCATTACAAGCCCAGCTCAGTTCCTTTTTTTGAATGAATGTGAAGATCACGTGACTCTGCACATCGGTGGCCTTGTTGTCAGTGAAGTTTAACTTCACTGGAACTAATTTGAGCTCCAAAATCCGGGATCTGATACATGATGGTGCTTTATACAAAGGGAAAGCTTTATTCTCTTTAGTTTATACCTAATATATGAACATAACCTGTTCTACCTTCATACCTAAACATCAAATCTTTATTAACACAGACAGGAAATGAATCGACAGTGTTTCAGTTATTGTTTGTGCTGCATCTCTAAACGTGTGGTAGCTCAAACTAAAAAAAGACACGTGAAAAAGTCTTTAAATGTTTGTTTTTCAGACAAAGTATAAGAAGTCTGGGAGGCAGGAGGCCGGCAGCTGTCTGTACTCTGTGATGGCAGAAACTCTGGACACTCAACACGCCAAGCAGGCGTCCCAGATACAGAGCCAGGTACCGATCAGACACTAACATTACTTTCACATGTAATATAACCCTCTTATAACCCACTTCGTTCTTTCTTATTCTAAACCCAGTTTTCATATGAACTTTAAACATAAACCCAAGCTTTAGTCCCAGTCTACTCACTGCACATGACTTTTTATCTTCATATCCTTTTCAGGACCTTACAAACATAATATTGTTTAATAAAATGATGGAATACCTGCTGCATCTGCTACTGAGATGATTTCAAAAACAGTAAAAAACGTGTTAAAGAAAAGTGTGTTGACACACTTAAGTAAGATTTCTTTACATCTCTGTATTTTTTGCCCACACATATTTTACACATCAAACCGTGCAGTTTCTGTCAGACGAGGACACACGACCCACAAACAAACTGTCGTCCCTGCAGGTGAAGTACAAAGAGGACGTGCAGAAGGAGCTGTCGTCCAGTCTGTTCTCCAGCCTTCCTCAAACCCTCCAGACTGAGTTGGCCAAGGAGATGACGGAGCGCCAGAGCCAGGTGACAAACTTTTTACTTCAGCAGCTGTATGTGAAACTGGTTTTAACTGGCTGTCCTTGAACACAACAGCCCCAATAAGTCCCTCTGTAAGAAAAAAGCTGGTGGTTGGCGGTTGCTGTAGGAGCTTTAAAAGAGAAGCAGTCCTGAATTATAGTGAAGTAGCCTTGTTAAAACTTTCAATTATCAAGAATTTCTCGTTATGAACGTTAAACATTCATAAGTAAATGAGCTAATCTGCTTCATCGGGACTGTGTGAGGGACCAGACAACCCACCACGTGTGACGGCATCACCATTCAGATGTTGAGTCCGACCCACTTCAGTCCATTAAGGAGGACACAGACAAAAACAGAAAACTGTTTGTCAAACATTGTCAGAAAATATGAGGCTCCATTAGTTAAAGCAACGATGTTACAAAGCTTTTTCAGTGTTTGTGAGTCCACGCTGGTCTGGTCGAGCTGAAGTCTCCACTGCAGCCTCAGGAGGAGGAGGGTCCAGAAATACGATGTTTGGCGACAATGAATGCTAAAATGTTTGAAGCTGCAGTTCCTCTAACAGATGCTGCCTCCGAGAATGACTAAATGAATTAAAAACCCCTCATGAAGTGGAGTCGTACAACTTCAGTAAAAGTGATTTGTTTGTTTTGTGATGCAGGTGAAATATAAAGAGGGACGTAAGAAGGACGCGTCCTCGTCACTCTACCACCTCCTCCCCGAGACGGCAGAGATGCATTTCGCCAAACAGATGTCAGAGATCCAGAGCGAGGTGCAGCGACGCTGAAATCTTCTCTCCTTT
Source organism: Enoplosus armatus (assembly GCF_043641665.1). Taxonomy (NCBI): domain Eukaryota; kingdom Metazoa; phylum Chordata; class Actinopteri; order Centrarchiformes; family Enoplosidae; genus Enoplosus; species Enoplosus armatus. Next base: position 2,175,506 of record NC_092200.1, read on the forward strand.
CTTTCAATACAGTGTGGTTTCTGTTTCCATGTTTGCTGATTTTATATTCTCCTCTGAAGGCGAAGTACAAGAAGGACAAAGAGGATCTGCCCAACACTTTATACTCTCTGCTGCCTGAAACTCTGGAGACTCAGTTTGTTAAAGAGATGGCTGAGACACACAGCGAGGTGGGACCCTCTGTTTGACTCCCGGACGCTGATCAGGAGGATCCAGGGATTCTTTTATTGTCACTGTAACAACTCAAACACAGTATTATATTATATTATTCAGGCGTCAGTTGGTGAATTCATTAAACCATTTGAGGGGCTGCTGCATTATCATCCTCATCCAACAGTCTAGTGAGTCACACAGAGGGGTGAAGTAGCCCCCATGATTAAAAACAAGAAGACTGAATCACTCCAGCATGTTAGCTGAAACAACACAAAGACCAGTACGATCCTTGATGTGGCTGTGTGTGGTGGAGAATGTGTTGCGGTGTGTCGGATGTGTTTAAGGTGCAGAGACGGACAGCGTGGAGATAAGGAGGTCTGGATCTAACCCTGCTGTAGGCTGCCTGGACCGCTTTATGTTCCTGTTCCAGATTGACCAGAAATATAAACTAGAAAACAAGAAACTCTCCACTAAGGATGTCTTTCAGTTGTCCCAAATTGAAATGTGACAACTATGTAGGGCCAAACAGGGCGTGAAGCTGAAATCCTATTGGTCGACAGCTGATAAATCTGATGATATCACAGAACGGTTGCTATATCAACCACCAATAGGGTGCACAACTGATAACGGTGGTCAAAAGAAGGTAGCTGTACATTTTTAGTTGTTGGTAGTAAAAGATTCAAGAAGGACTGTGGAGGGTTTGATACTTCAGAGTTCAGAGATACTTCATGACTGTAGTGGTGTGTGTGTGTGTGTGTGTGTGTGTGTGTGTGTGTGTGTGTGTGTGTGTGTGTGTGTGTGTCAGGTGAAGTACAAGCAGGCTGGGAAGCAGCAGACGGCGTCCTCTCTGTACTCCAAACTGCCCGAAACTCTGGAGACCAAACACGCCAAAGAAGTGACTGAACTACAGAGTGAAGTGAGTGTCTCTCTACCTTCATCTCCTCTCTCTCTCTCCATCTTTCAATTCAGCCAAATCCAAAGATGTTTTACTGACATTCAAAAAAGCAGTTTGAACCCAACCAAGCAGGTCTACTTCCACTCCCTCTGTGGTTGGTTCAACACGTTTTCTCACTCACCTCTCGTGGTTTCATGACATGCAGATGAATTAGATTTCTGCCACTTCAATACAATGGAAGTGATTGGATTTTTTAATTGAATTTGTGTGAGCCGGCCCTTTAAATCATGAACTGGTTATGAAAGAGATGCTTGTGTTAAACTGAGACTGGTTTTACTGGAGATGAATCACATTCAGTGGTTTTCTGCGTTTCACTTTGTTTCTTTGTTTTAGAAAAAGTACAAAGATGAAGGGAGGAAGGAGATGACGTCGTCTCTGTACTCGCAGCTCCCCGAGACCGCCGAGACGCAGTTCGCTCGAGAGATGACGGAGATCCAGAGTGAGGTACAACACTCATGGAGCTGGATTTTATTATGTGAAGGGAAGAACAGAAAAGGCTCCATATGACACAGCTTACATAGCCAACATGTGACAAACTCACAGATCAGCTGGTTTTCATGTTTGTTTAGTTTGATGTTGAAGCCTTCAGGACTGTACGGACATCACTGTCTCGCAACGGCTGCCTTTAATTTAAATTCAGTTAACAGCAGGTAAAATACTCACTTCTTTAAGATCAAATCTAAACATCGACCGAGTGTTTGTACGGTACTTCAGACTTTGATCTCTTTGGTTGCTTCGGGTTTCTTCTCGCAGTAGAAGCACTTGAATTAATAGAATAAAAATCAGGGGATTCTCGTTTTTGCTCAGAGCCAAAGTCAAAGAAAATAAAACTATAAAAAGGAAAGTGTTTGTTGTAGATGGAGGGCCGATTCACACACCGTCATCTTGACTTGTGCTCCATTTCTGCAGATATATTGGCCACAAAAACAAAGTGTAAACCCACTTGGAGTTCAGAGCAACACAGCGTGTCAAAATATACAGTTTGATATACATATAAAATGTCCCTCTGAATATGTCTTGTTGTGTCGTCGTCTCTAGAACAAGTATAAAGAGAGTGGGAAGAAGAGCCAGACCATCAGTGTTTACTCCCAGCTCCCAGAGACCAGCGAAATCCAGTTTGCCAAAGCTGTTTCTGAAATACAGAGTGAGGTACGGCAAGATGTTGGCTCATTTAATAACTGCAGAATGATCAAAGTTAAAAACACGTGATGAAAGCTTCTGTTCTTCTTTAATCTTGTTTCTGTGTGCCATGAAAGTGTAGAATATTCTGCTGTATTCCTGGAGAGTGTTTGTCGGTTCCACAGTGTTCACATCAGATGGAATATGTTCGCTTTGTACAAAGTAATGTTTTGTCTTGTTTTCCAGGTCAAATATAAAGAAGCAGGCAGGAAAGACGCGTCCAGCTCTCTGTACTCGACGCTGCCTGAGACTCTGGACACTCTGCACGCTAAAGAGGTCTCCCAGCTGCAGAGTCAGGTGTGTTCAGGTCCAGGCCTGTGTTCACCTCTGCTGGAAGGGATTACTGTTGTTTTATTCTGCGTCCTTTCCGCCGGACCTTCTGGACCAGGATCCAATGGGAGTCGACAATGAGTGGAAAAGTGTCTGAGGGTTGTTTATCTTCAGCCTTCCCTAGAAAAGATAGAAAAGATAACACCAGTTAGAATCGAAGAACAACCTCTTTCCAACCTTCAAACCCTGATTTGTTGTCTGATTCTTCAAGCAGTAACTGAATATATATATCTGACTTTGGATATTACTTCTGAAAATAGCTGAAACCTGATCAGAAAGGCTTAATTCTGCTGTCTCTGTGTAGGTGAAATATAAGCAGGACAGTAGGAAGGAGGTGAGCGGTTCTCTGTATCACCAGCTGCCTGAAACCACGGAGACACAGCTGGCCAAAGAGCTGAGAGACATTTACAGCGAGGTGAGGGACACACTGACGGACGCATTTGAAGTGAAAAAGCATCACGGGTTGGTGTCTGTAAGCCGTGTGCGCTCTTTCTTAGGTGAAGTATAAAGAAGAGGGGAAGAAGGACATCAGTAAGAACTTGTACTCGCTCCTCCCTCAGACGGCAGACACCCAGTTTGCCAAGCAGATGTCAGAGATACAGAGTGAGGTGAGGACCCTGAACGCCTCATACAGGTGGTCTGCAGGTGGATCGTCGCATCAGGATTTTACAGTGTTTGTTTTTAAAGTTGTTTAAAGTCAAGTGCAGTATTTTGTTCGATTGGATGAATATGAAAAATGTCTTCGCTCGTGTTTATCTGTAGGACTCGGCTTCAGTTTTGCTGTGAAGGAAAGTATTTTAAAGTCGCCCTCTTTAATCGTGCCATGGTTGCAAATATAGGAATCAAGCTTCTCTTTCTGTTGTTTGTTGTCTGCATCAGGTTTTCACTAAATACCGACAGTACAATGTTCATTTTTATATAAATGAACAAACTGATTTTCTTCATTCTTCTTGTTAGATATTTTGAATTTCACACCATAAGTCAGTGGTTGGGGGGTGTAATAATTCATCAACTTTTCTTTTTTTTGTTATAAGGCGAAGTACAAGAAGGACAAAGAGGATCTGCCCAACACTTTATACTCTCTGCTGCCTGAAACTCTGGAGACTCAGTTTGTTAAAGAGATGGCTGAGACACACAGCGAGGTGGGACCCTCCACCACCATGAACACACACACACTGTAGTTTATCTGGACTGTCCCACACACACCGTCCTGCTGCCCCGAATACTCACTAGAGCACCACATGTGGATTCATCCGCCGCTGAAAATAGTCCCGTACAAATGCACTATTTCCTCCTGTTAGTTTGGTAAAAACTACTGCGAGCAGTTGTTTTTAGGATGAAACTGTATTTTTAAGCTGTTTTCGGAGCTGAGAGCCACAGACAGGAAGTCAGAAAGTATTGAGAAAGTAACACATAGTTGGTTTTGGTCTTTTTGGGGTATTTGTTGACAATAAGAAAATGCAGAATAACACCTTTGAAGGTAAAGAATGTATGTGCGTCGATGCAGTGCCCTAAGAGAGTAAATTAGGTGTGTGTGTGCTCCATCTCAGGCACTCCAACATGTTGACACATTGCAGATAGACTGACCACTGTTGTCTATTCTGGTCTTGTTATCAGAAACACATTCAGAGCTGCTGGATACCTCTCCCTCCTCCTCCTCCTCCTCCTCCTCCTCCTCTTCTGCTGCTGAAACACATTAGAGCTGTTCAAAAGAGAATAAATACACTTTTCTTCTCTAAACAAAACGAGGAATGCATCAGCTTTTCATCTCTCACCCCAGTGCCTGTTCGCCTTCAGTTTTCATGTGACAATATTAATATTAAACAATCCTGAAGAAAAGCCAGCAACGTCAGCCACAACAACAAAGGTGGACGTGTCTTAAGATATTAGCTGCAGACGTTCCGCCTTGTTGTGAAGGAGAAGCTGTGAAATGTTTAAAACGCTGAACTTTGACCTGTTTTTCCTGCAGGTCAAGTACAAGGAAGCAGGAAAGAAAGAAGCCAGCAGCTCTCTGTACCACCAGCTGCCTGAGACTCTGGAGACGCAGCATGTTAAAGAGGTTACGGAGCTGCAGAGCGAGGTACACGCATCGTTTATTCACATTCACCCGCAGTTTGTCCCGCGGCGGTCAGCTGTCACGAAGCCGCCGACTGTCCTGATGTTATTTCACGTAAAGACACATGTAAAGAGACGTGGAGCAAACCTCTTGTCTTGCCTGCACTCTGCACACTCGCTGTCTTGCATTATTCAGGCAGAGAGAAGCTCAAACTGAGTGCAGCGTTACTCTTCAAAGAATAAATGAATGAATCATATTTTGCACTTTGAAGACACTTTGCTAAATGCCGTGAATATTTTGCAAAGCTGTTTGTAGCCGGTGCAGCAGCAGCATTATCTCACTGAGGAGCAGAAGTGTGTACGTAATGTAGCTCAAATATTGAATGAATGTTGCTCTCTCTGGTCCTCCACTAACTGAAAGTGGTGGTTTGAGGTTTAGACCAGTACATTAGTTTGCTGTTAGCTCATTCATTTATTCATTCCTTCCCAATTAGTCTGCCATCGGGACTAAACCAGGATCCTTCTGAGCGTCTTGTCAGTTGAAATGTGTTTCCTCTGTCAGTCAAAACCCCAAGATATTAAATTCACACTAGATGAAGATAAAAGAAAACAGCAAATCCTCAAATGAAAGAATAAACTATAACTAAACTGTAATAGCATCAGTTGTTGTTGTGTTGGTGGAAGGGAAACCCTGTGAGATGATGCTGATTCAGCGTGACGTCACAGGAGGTGGTGCTGGTCTTACCCCACATTCACACGCAGCGAAGAAAGATGAGATCGCGTCTGAATTGTTTCCTTCCTCCTGCTGCTGTCCCCTGCAGATCAAGTACAAGCAGAGCGGGAAGAAGTCCATGTGGTCCAGTCTGTACGCTCAGCTGCCGCAGACGGCGGAGACGCAGCTCGCGGCCAAGATGTCCGACCTGCAGAGCGAGGTGAAAAGGATGTTGGCTCCGTCTGCTTTGTTCCCGACGTCTGAATGAGTTTGATGTCGTCTGTCACGGTGTCTTCAGTGTCCTCTGCCTCTCTCTGTCCATCTGTCCAGAGTAAATACAAGGAGGACGGGATCAGGAGCCGCTCTCAGAGCTTCTACTCTCAGCTACCAGAAACTGCTGAGACTCAGTTTGCTAAAAGTGTCTCTGAGCTGCAGAGTGAGGTGAGGATAACAGAGTGTTTATTAGTTCATTCTTTGTCCTCCTGTTTCTTTGTCGTCTCACTGGATTCAAGCTCAGGACCTTTCGCTGGGAGGCAACAGTGCTGTACCTCCTAAACTATCGCCTTTATCGAGTTTTATCACATTAAAGGTAATCAGTCAAGGTACTTTCATATATATACTAACTCATTATTAACCCTGTAAACCTCCATTAGTAAAAGCCTGAAGTAATTTCATGTTTGAGACATCTGCAGAAACTGAATCAATAGAAACTCGAAGACAGAAAATGTCCTCCCATAAGAAGAAGAAGATAGAAGACGAGCTCACTGAGCTGATTCCAGTGACGACGCAGCACCTGCTACACCTGCTACACCTGCTACACCTGCTAGCTCACAGGCGCGTGGCGGCTAACAGCTGATGTTTTCTTCAGGCCAAGTACAAGGAGGCGAGCAGGAAGGAGGCGACCAGCTGTCTGTACCACCAGTTACCTGAAACTCTGGAGACGCGACACGCTAAAGAGGCTACTGAGCTGCAGAGTCAGGTACACAAACACTCGCGTGAACTGTGAATACACTGTTTACACAGACAGAGCAGAAAGAGTTGGACGCTCGTTTGTGTCAGTGGAGAACTCTTCTGTCTGTGAGGGACCTTGACTTGCTTTTACATGAGATTGTACTTGAATTGAAATAAAGGAGTCAGCAACTCCAACATTCAAGTCTTCAGAGGCAAAAACTGAACATTTTTTCTGTTTTATTTAAGTCTTCTTTAGCCTTCAGGTTGATGTTCACTCATCCTGTAGGAGTTTCCGAAACAGTCCAGGATCCTCCTTTGAGTCATCAGGGACCCCTGTCTACAAATGTACTGCAGCTTGGGATCACTGGACTGGATGAAGGCATATAAAACATGTTTATAGCTCGTGGAAACAGAACTCTGACCTCTCTGACCTCTCCAGGTGAAGTACAAGGAAGGAGGTAAGAAGGAGCAGAGCACCAACCTGTACTCTCTGCTGCCCGAGACCGAAGAGATGAAGTTTGCCAAAGCCGCCATGGAGCTTCAGAGTGAGGTGGGTGGACGTTAAGAAGCTGTGATCAAACCCGTGGCTTCTTTCCTCTGGTACACGCCACAGTGGACATTTAGCTTCTGTACAGAAATAACATGGACTCAAGATGTCATCATAAACTTCCACACACATGAACTATTGATGGTTTATTGTATTTAGGTTAAAAGAAAGGAAACATCAGGAGTAAACAGATGTACATACTTCATTGTTGTGAACAAATGTGTGTTGCAGAATAAATACAAGCAGAAAGGCCGGCAGGAGGTCAGCAGCAGTGTCTTCCACCACATGCCGGAGACCAAAGAGATGGAGTTCGCTAAGCAGATCTCTGAACTTCAGAGTGAGGTCAGAGCCGTAACAGTCTGTCAGAGTTAAGATATCATGGCGAAAATATATAGAAGAATATGTTTATATCTCTCTGTTTTTATTTAGACGAGGTACAAGAAGGACAAAGAGGATCTGCCCAACACTTTATACTCTCTGCTGCCTGAAACTCTGGAGACTCAGTTTGTTAAAGAGATGGCTGACACACACAGCGAGGTGGGAAACACATTTTGGTGTGTGTTTGTCTGAAAAAGCCAGCTTGTGCTTGTTTTTCCCCCCAACATTACTGATGAATAATTAATCATTCAGCTCTGATGAACGAGTTTTATGTGGAAGATGAATCTAACTCACAGCATGTGGTTTGAATCCAGACACTTCTCTCATCACTAAAATCTCACCTTCTGTCAATAATATTTAGATAGTTACTGATTATTATTATTTCACAAGGTTCACAGGTGAATAAAGTACAAATATCAGGTCTTAGAAGTCATGAAATTGTCTTAAATTTGAATTTCATAAACATCTTATCAGATTCTGCGTCTGTATTGGTCAGCGAACTGAAACCCTAAAATCTTAACACTGATTACAGAACAACTGGCTCACAGTAAGATATTAACAGTTAACTGTCATTGATCTAATGTTGTTGTTGTTGTTGTTTTCTATTGGCAGAGTAAATACAAGCAGGCGGGTAAGAAGGAGCTGGCCAACAGTCTGTATTCTCTGCTGCCGGAGACCAAAGACACTCAGCATGCCAAGGAGCAAACTCAGCTGCACAGTGAGGTACAGAACAGCCGCCAGTCACTGTCTGCCGCTCACTGTCCAGTGTTTACACAGTGACATAATATCAGACTCTGTATTGGATGAAACAGCTGAAGCTTCATGACATCCTTTAATGTTTGCTTTCAGCTGTGTGTTCATTAGTGGAACAACAGTGTTCATCAACATCACACTGAAGAATCAAGTGATTTAAGTCTGCACGCTGCCATTTTCATTATGTTACAATACACTTTGACCAGAAAAGCAGATAGCGAGGAAACAAAAGGGCCCCTGGGAAATGTGGTCCTAATTACAGTAACACTAAACCCCCCACATGAGATGGAGGTTTACTCCATTTTGATCCCATTTGTTAATGTTAATTACACCAAAGTATCTGATTACAGACTTTCCCCCCCTGATATTCTGTACCAATCTGTCCAATAAGTTGTTATCTTCTTCGTTCATACACAAACATCCTTTTAGACTGAGCAGCCCACGGCAGCAAAGACAAAACGTTGTTGTGAATTGGATCTGAGTCATGATTCGGTGGGTGCTTTTAATATTTTGCAGGGTAAAAAGTTTTGTTTTGTGTTGCAGAAAGCATACAGGGAGGAGGGAAAGAAGGAGGCCGGCTGCAGTCTGTACGCCCAGATGCCCCAAACCATCGAGACCGTCTTCGCTAAAGAGCTGGCCAAGACGCAGAGCGACGTGAGTCAGACAGAAGAAACGATTCAATCGCTTCAAACTGGGTCTCTCAATGCAAGAAATGTGGGATTATGTCATGTTCTGTAAGTCGCTCCATGAGCCTTCCTGTAGTGCCACCCTCAGCAAAACATCTCGGAGCAGGTTGTTATCAGTGTGAGTAATTAAGAGCTCAGTGTGCAGCAGGTGAGGAGAGACGAAGGTTCAGATTTCTAATTAAACAGCAAATGGGAGGCATTTAAACAGCAACATCCCAAGATGCTCTCCGTTAACACACACACACACACACACACACACACACATACACATAGAGGGAGTGTGTGTGTTAGTATCATTTTATCTGCTGAGGCGTGAACATGGAGAGCAGCTGTGTGCTCCACCGCCTGAGGACACAGACACTGACCTACTGCCTACACACACACACACACACACACACACACACACACACACACACACAGTCTGGGGCAGACACACATGTTTCACAGGATCTCTGCTGAACACTGACACCTCTGAAAACACCTCGGATATAAACGGGACAGACGACACATAGAGAGGGACAACCTGCAGAACAGGTCGTTGACATGTATTGTATTACTTATAAAACATAAAATATGATATCATCCGCAAAACTAAGTAACTAAGTATTCAGTTCACTAAGAAAACAAATGGATTTACATCAAACAGATGATGGACACACAGGTGTTATATGCGAGATCACACTTCTATCTTCTGGAGGAAGTTACTCCCTCCGTCATAAAGAAATAAATCATGTCAATCATCGTCTGTCTGCTGCTCCTGAATAGATATGAGACACTGCGTTAACATCTTCTGAAGTACGGCACCCAGATCGAAGGTCTCCAATTTAAATGGGTTTCTATGTTATTACTTTATGAAGCAAAAGGACCAGATTACTGATGATGATTAGCCTCAGATGACCTTCACTGTCTCCAACAGCTGGAGGAATTTGTGTAATGAGTCTTTCAAACAGGTTTATTTCATTATTTACAAAAGAGTGCAGGGAAGAAGCCCAGACACAGTTAACCTTAATGCCTTCAACAAGATTCCTGCTGGTGTTTTAGGACGATTTCATGTTGGTGAACAACAGAGGAAACGACACACTTTCACCATGATAGTGTAGCTGCAGTCTGATGAGCAGTGTGTTTTACAGATGAGGTTTGTTGTTCGGTGTCAGTCGGCCCAGAGGGCAGAAAATCACAGCTCGGGGTAAACTGGGGCACAGGTCTGATGCTTTCTGGTTTCATGTCTGTTGACCGAGCAATGCGGCGCTAACTGGAGCGCGTAACGTAGACCACCTAGACAACAGCAGCCCAGACTGTCTGCAGAACACTGCTACAATAAAACTGATCTCAGGCTGGAGAAGTGCAGGAGAAATGTGACGTGATGTCTCCCAACAATGTCTCGTTTTTAAAAGGTTTTATTTTAGACGTCACAGCCTGTGAACTGTAAATGTTGTGATGTGTGACGTGGTCCTTCCTGGTTTACTGTGTATTGTTTGTAACTGGAAACACGCGTCTCTGGTCTCCTCATCCAAGACGCTCTTTGACGCCTGAATTTCGCCCGATGAAGGTCTTCCGACCGAAACGTCACCATCTTTTTATAGATTGAGAAAGAAACTGTTTGGTTTTACATTTCACACTCGATCCACTCAGAAGGCAGCGGGTTTGTTCTGCAGGCCTGTTAATCTTCACTCAGTTTAATATTCATTTCTGCGTCATGCTGTGAATTTCTCATTTTCACAGTTGGAAGCTGCTCGTCTTATTTTTAGTGTGTTTTCGCTGGTTATTCAGCACCACGCTGAATTAGTCACCAGATATGTTCTCCCTCAATCCATCCTGTTATGTTATTCTGCCTCTCTGTTCTCCTTCTTTTCTTTTCTCTTGTTTTCCGATCATCTCCTTCCTTCTGGCCTCCGCTCTCCCTCTCTGTGTCTCTGTAGAAGTCCTATAAGGAGAAGTATAACCGTGAGAAGGGGAAGTCCAGCTACACCAACATGAAAACACTGCCGGAGGTGGAGCACGCCATGGAGGTCAACAAGAACCAGAGCGATGTAAATACACTCACACTGACATGTTTGTACTTCTCAAAAAGACAAGCGGTTATGTAACACTGTGAGGCAACAAGCAGGCGAAAACTGAACACCAGCTGAGCACCAAATAGTCTTTCTGTGGCTTTGTCTTCTGCACGTGTTGACAGCAGACTTGTACAGCGGTTGCATTTCTCTGGCAGTGGCCTCTGGGCCAAGGACCAGGTTAGACTGACCACCAGCTCTGCTGTGTATTCGGCTGTATTGACATTTAAAATGAACGATTACAGAGAAAGTTCGAGTTTATCTTCTTAACTTTCCTGCCCCCCCGACCCTCACTGCTCATCCTACGTCATCGAAAGCTCCGTTAACTCCGTACAAACACCAAGGCGGCGTTTTAAGATTCACTCAGAAAAATGCTGTTTTAGTCCAAACGGACGGCTGAAGAGAGAGAATAACAAAGAGTGAGTGTGATAACAAATGTTTAGTTCCCAAGACTGATGTGTAGAGATCTGTTGATGTCAGCTCCCTCTCTTTTGATCCGTTTTCTCCAGTTGTTTGTTTCAGTTTTATGTTGCGATACTCTTTGTTGTTTCTGCATTTTGTCTTCACTGCCTCTGCTGCTCTCAGGTCAGCTACAGAAAAGGCAGAGAGGAGCTTCATCACTACAACACGGCGGCAGACAGACCTGACATCGTCAACGCCACCAACGCTGCTAAACTGGCCAGCGACGTGAGTGTGTGTGTGTGTGTGTGTGTGTGAGTGTGTGTGTGTGTGTGTGTGTGTGTGTGTGTGTGTGTGTGAACATGTTCCAACAGTCTCATTCACCAGCTCTGAGTAGAACTGCTGATTAATTATAGAAAACGTTCTGTCATTATGTAAGAGTGTCCTGCAAGGTTCATCTTCATGAGAAGTAGGTGTGTGTGTGTGTGTGTGTCGTTACATATCCATTGTTTTTTATTGTGTGTGTGTGTGTGTGTGTGTTGTTTCCACAGGTAGCCTATAAGAGTAACACTAAGCTGCCAGTTTACAGTGACGTCTCTCTTTTGGCCAGAACTGACATCCAGCACGCCAAAGAGGTTTCAAAACTGGCCAGCCAGGTAACGCACACACACACACACACACACACACACACACACAGTTTACCCAGCATGCTTTCTGTTGACCTCTCCCCCCCCCCCCCCCCCCCTCCTGCAGGTGAAGTACAAGGAGAGTTTCGACAGACATTTAAAGGGCCAGAGGCCCTGTTACAACCCCCTGGACTGCCTCTCCTTCAAACACACTCAGGCTGCCGCCGCTCTGGCCAGTCAGGTGAGTGAATCACGTGGTCACATGATCTGTCTCACACGGTTTCAAGTTCAGCGCTCTCTGAAGAACAACCTACTATAGCCGCGGCATCACAGTGAACACAAAGCTTTATGTTTTTTGTCCGAGATACATCTTCATCATGTTGTACTGCAGCTAAAGCAAGAAATCCCGAATCCCGTGATCCTTTTCACCAAGTCCAGCAGCAAACTAGTTCATGAATTTCATTCTTCTCTGCAGCCCACCCTCAAATGTTGGATGTGGGCGTGAAACCTAAAAAGCACAGCTGTGAAAATACTACCTGCTTTCCACCTAATTACGACATGAAGTTAATGTAATGTAGCAGAAATAAATCTTTAACAGCTCAGTGTTTCAGCTGTATCTCCAGTATACAGAGTCTTTAGAGTCGTGAGTCGGTGTGTCTTTTTAGTACAAAGTTCCCTGATTGTGATTCACGGGTCTGTTTTCTGGACGAGGGATGAAGGGAACATTCTTACATTAGAGTGGTGTCACGTCTCAGACAGCATGGACACGAGGAACTCTTTCAGTGCACACCTGGGCTCCTGACTCAAAACGTCTTCCTGGAGCTGGAGGTGAGGTTCGGATGTTGTTGTTTAGATGCTCAGGAGACAGTTTGGCTTCACCTTTAACTTTGAGGTCTCATGTTCAGTCGGCGCAGCAACACTTTGATATTCAGACCAAAGACTTTAGACCGAGTTTAACGTCCACACGACGGATTTGTCACTATGACTCAACACAACTGATTTTCTTTTCCTCCAGTTCACCTGAAGACGTTTTCTTTTCTTTTCAACCATCGAGATAAACGAGTCCGAGAGGAACAAACTGTCTGTTACTGTGTGTGTGTGTGTGTGTGTGTGTGTGTCTCATTCACTCACACTCTAAAACCCATTCTGTTGTGTGGGCGTAACCATGGCAACCTTTGTCAGGCAAATGGAGAGGGATTGTGGGATGAAAGCTGCAGAAGTTGAAGAGGTTACACACACACACACACACACACACACACACATGCAAACGCACATGGAGATGACCCAGCAACTGACGTGCCATGCAAACGCACATACATGGAGACACACACACACACACACACACACACACACACACACGCTCGCTGCCCACACAGCCACAGAAAAGAGCCTTTCCACTTCACAACGTTACGTAACAGCTTGTTGTGCTGAACGCTGCCTGGTGTTCAGGAACGCTGCACGTTCACTCAGAGCTGCTTTTCAGAAAAGCCTCTTAGGGAGCGACAGACCCTCAGCATCGTGATCCACGGGCAGGTTTTCAGCACAAGAATTTGGTAAAAGTGGCTCAATGTGGAACAAATCAGAGAAGAGAACATCAAAGACATGTGGACGTGTGAGGAAACCCAATGAGTTCATATCCAATGTTCACTGTGAGGGACATGTATTGAGCTGTGTCCACAGACTGCAGAACAAAAACAGTGTTTAGTGATGTTTTGAAGCCTGGAGGATGGCTTTACTGCTCGCCGCCATCTCTGTCATTTTCTGGAGCCTGAAAGTCTTAATTTTAGCAAAGCTGGAGGAGTGAGCGGGAGGTAAACATGCACCGAAACATAAAGTACGGCTCCTCAACTCTTAAGATCTGCTAAGGATGATGGTCTTTTAACTTCATCACTAACACCACCATGTGGACACTTCTTCTGTCCTCCAGGTGAAGTATAAAACCCACCAGAACCAGAAACCAGAGGGTTCTTCAGACCTGCCCAACCTCCTGCAGCTGGAACACGTTCTGCACGCCAGCAAACTGCAGAGTAACGTACGACCAGACAACAAGGCTAAAACCAGCTTCATTTACCTGCTCTACAATTACAGCAGACGCCAAACTTGACTGTGCAACTTTGCACGTGTGTTCAGGTGGAGTATAAGAAGAAGTACGAGCAGACGAAGGCTCGGTACCACGCCGCTCTGGACACGGCTGAACAGCTCCACCACAAGGAGAACGCAGTGCTGCACAGCCAGGTGACACTCAGCGCTGCTGCCTTTCCTTTTCCTGTCGATGTGCTCCTTCTCTCTGTTCATCAGTGGATGGATGAGTCGGTGTGTTTGTTTGGTTCAGGTGAAGTACAGAGAGGAGTATGAGAGGAACAAAGGTCGCTCTCAGATGGAGTTTGGAGATACTCAGACGTACAAAGTGTCTAAAGAAGCACAGAAGATGCAAAGCGAGGTAAAGACTCTCCCCTCACTTCCTGTTTGTTAGAGGACAAAATAAGAGCTTCGATAACGCACTCGCTCAACATGTGTAGCTTCTCTCTTTGAGGTCCAGCAACGTTCAGCAGCATGTAAAGTGCTCCTGCCTTCTTATTTCTCTACTGGACAGACTTGGAGGCTGTTCTGGAAACTGCCATGTAGCAGGACAGCACCAGCGGAGAAATCATACATACAATACAAGACTGAGGCTCTCACACACAAACGAATTGTATCTGGAGTTCAGATGAGCCTTCTTTAGTAGAACATGTAACTGATATATGCTGGTTGTTAACAGGAGAGTGACTAAGAAGACAACGGCTGAATCTAAAAAACACAAAAGATGGCCATAAAAGAGACTCGGAGTATCGGTGTGTGTTCAGGGATGATTTAACAGCTGGTTTTATTATTATCTAAAGAGTGTACATAATGTTTTCCTCTCTCTCTCTCTCTCTGCTGTGTGTCTGTATGTCTCTCTCTCTCAGAGAGAGTATCGGAGGGACTATGAGGAGCAGATGAAGGGGAAAGCCATGATTGATGTAGACCAGACACCTGGATATCTGACAGCCTGCCACGCTAGCAGCCTGCTGAGCGAGGTAACACACACACACACACACACACACACACACACACGCACAGCATTTTAAAACAGGAATCTGAATGTTTTAGAGAAGAAATGAAAGCATCCAGTTTTACTTGTTTTAAGGATTTTTAGAGGCCTGAAAAGGTGAAAGTGTCAGAGAAGAAAAATTTGAATTTGAGAAAAGTGAGAAAAAGTAAAGAGTGACTGACATTTTTTCTTTATCCCTATATTTTTAATCACTTGGTGTCTCTTTAGATGCGTCTTTGTCCTCCAGGTTGAGAAGCACTTCTCTATGATGTCTTAATTCCTTGAATCCCTCATGTATTAAATAAAGTCAAAAGAATCACGTGTCAAGATGAAAACAGAAGGTTTTCACTAGTCACACACTTGTTTACTCGCTCACTTCTTTATTCAGCCACACTCTTATTGACCCTCATTCACATGAAATCAACTCATTTAGCAGCATCGATTCATTCTCTCGCTCCCTGTAGAAGGCGTACAGGAAGGACCTGGAGCAGGAGGTGAAGGGGCGGGGCTTATCCGGCCTCGGGCTGGAGGACACACCTGAGCTGCTGAGGGTTAAAAAAGCCAATCAGATACTGAGCCAGGTAAAACACACACCAGATACGACACACACTTTTAACAGTACAAGTGACGGGACTCTAACCTGGCTGTTGATGGGTGTTGTTGCCTCCTGCAGAAGGAGTACCGCAGGGATTTAGAGAGGGAGATTGTGGGTAAAGGCATGGAGCTGAGCGCCGACGTCCTCGAGATACAACGAGCCAAGAGAGCCTCAGAGATCCAGAGCCAGGTAACTCAATGTGTGTGTGTGTGTGTGTGTGTGTTTAAACAAGAAACAGACAGAAGGAATCACAAAGGAAATGTGTTGGTCTGAGGACAAAAGTTTCAATCAGTGACTTAATTTAGAGTCTGACTTCTAGTTATAAGTTTCCCTTTGACAATAATACAATTTCAGTTTGTCTGATAATATAATAATAATAATACCATTTAAAATGTCACGGTTTGTTCTTCACTTTCTGTCTTTACTTTCTTTAACAGTACTGAAAAAGATGTTTTGATAAACGCGTCATTGCATTTAGACAGATGACCAGACGTTATTATCGCTGCATGACAGAGCTACAGTCGTTTCTACAGCAGTGAAGACCATTACACTCATAACAGCTGATGGTGTGTGTGTGTGTGTGTGTGTGTGTGTGTGTGTGTGTGTGTGTGTGTGTGTGTGTGTCACAGAGGTCCTACAAGCAGCAGCTCAGAGAAAACTCATACGGGACGCTTACAGACACTCCTGAACTGCTGCACGCCTCCTACCTCAAAGACGTCTACAGCCAGGTGTGTGTGTGTGTGTGTGTGTGTGTGTGTTAGAGCTCGGTCACACCATCATGTCGGTCAGTGAAGTGTGTTTGAGAGCATCACTTCTCACTCCTTCTGTTTCTTCTTGTAGAAGAAGTATAAGGACGAAGCGGCGCGACTGAAGGGAAGCTACAGTCTGGTTTCAGAAACCCCAGAGATGGAGAGGGTCAAAGCCAACCAGAGACACATCAGCTCTGTGAGCACACACACCTCAAACACACGGCTTCTCAACAATGACCAGCCTGTGTTTCCCTTATGTTCGTATGAACTCTCTGTCGCCCTCTAGCTGCAGTACTGCTGGGACTCCAAGCTGATGAGAGGCCTGATGTCTTCGGTCACAGAGACGCCAGAGATCGTCCTCGCCAGAGAGAACGCCAAGAAGATCAGTGATGTACGTGTGCATTTAATAATCATGCACAGGGAATATGTTTCCAATAAAGAGCTTTGCAGGGAGTCTTTTGTCCTGATGTGGACTTTAGAAAATCATTTCGCTGTATCAAAGTGGCTAAAGGATGAGGAGAGTCTCGAAACGCTCAGAAAGCTCAACGTACTGACAGCGATGAACAGCTCACTGAGCTGCTCTGTGGTCAGTTTATGATGTGGATCCTGCTCTGTTCAGGTCCAGTACAGAGAGGAAGTGGGTCAAGGCACCGCTGTCATGGACACACCTGAGATGGAGCGAGTCCGACGCAACCAGGAGAACATCAGCTCAGTGAGGACACACACACACACACACACACACACACACACACACAAGAGCAGCATGATAATGGAGTGTGTGGTTGTGTGTTCAGTGTCTGTTTGTTTATCTGGTGGTTGTGTGTGGGTGAGGAGTGTGTGGTGTTGGTAGTAATGGATGGTTGCTGTTGTGAGGAAGTGATGGAGTGGGAGGCCAGAGAGTGTGTGTGTGTGTGTGTGTGTGTGTGTGTGTGTGTGTGTGTGTGTGGACCCAGAAGCAGTTCAATGAATGAATAAACTGATAAATGTGCAACTGGTTTGTGTGTGTGTGTGCTTTGCAATGTCATTAGCAGCCATTAGCTGACTGTGCAGAACAATCATCCATTCAGAGGGCAGAACGGGACCACACACACACACACACACACACACACACACACACACACACACACCAGCTCTGGTGTCATGGCGACCAGGCCAGGTCACTATTGGCAGCTTTTCCACCACTCGATCTCCAATGAGTTCATGGCAGTTTTGTTTTCTCTGTGGTGTGTGTGTGTGTCTGTGTGTGTGTGTGTGTGTGTGTGTGTGTGTGTTTTGGGGGAGCATCACATGTTTCCCCTTGCTCATTCTTGCCAATACACCTTTTTCACAGGAGACATTTTGGCTCGTCATAGCAGGGAACGCGCAGGTGTACATTATAATATTAAAAATGACTGCATTCCATTTAGGTGAGCCAGTTCCAGGGTCCCGGTGTTGTGCACGCTGGCCTCACTGGCACGGCTTACTGGGACAATGAAATGTGTTTCACTTCCTGCTATGGCAAGTCAAAATGAGTATCCAGGACATCCTGACACCAATAATGTTAATAATTTATAGACAAGGCTGGATTACTGAACAGGTGGGAAGCTGTCAGGGCCCCAGACCCTCAACACCCGGTGTTTGCCTGTTTGTAATATCCTCTGCTAAACCACAATATCTGTAGCCTTAAGGGCTGTAAACGGACCCTGTGCAGTTTCCTTGGAAACAAACAGTCATTTCACATTCAAACGCTGTGAAACTACATAATGGACCCGTGACGTTGACCAATAGGAGCACGGAGAACAAGTCCCAGCACCTCTCTACGTCTCACAAGTCCTGGAAGACTTCAAGCTCTGATTGGTCCAAGTCTAACGTGGTCTGCCATGTCGTCCACCGAGTCACGGCAATCATTTCTGACTTTCTGATCAACCAATCTGACACGGGGACAAACGTGTGATTATGGGACACAACATACTGTCTTCTGTCTGTCTTCCTACCAGGTCAAGTACAGGCAGAGTGCAGTGAAGGCCACCAGTGTCGGAGTGACTCCAGAACTGGAGAGGATCAGACAGAACCAGGAGAACATCAGCTCGGCAAGACGCGCACACACACACACACACACACACACACACACACCTGCAAATCCACAGCTGCTTGTTTATCAGTGTGTTATCATGTGTAACATCGTGTGTGTGTAACAGGTGAAGTACCAGCGCGGGCTGCAGGAGATGAGGGGGCGGAGCTGCAGCGAGCTGGACACACCTGAGTACAGGCGTGTCAGGAAGTCACAGGACTCGGTCTCCATGGTAGCGGACTGGTTGTCATGGCTCCCGCCTTTGCTGTGGGCGGAGCTAACATGAGTGGCGTGGCACCGCGCGTGGGACTGACGCACCGCTACTAACACCAACCAGCAGACAGCATGGAGGACAGAGCAGTGTGTGTGTGTGTGTGTGTGTGTGTGTGTGTCGGTGACTCGAGGTCCTCAGGCAGACCTGAATCCAGAGACTCCAGTCTGACATGAAAGAGGTCTCAAGTTCACGTTCTCAAGTCCCCCTCAGCTCCAAGTTGGTGAGGGGTGACTGGTTGTACTTATTTCTATTTGAATAAGTGAGAGAGGTGGAACTGACCTGTCCCTCAGGAATATTGTTGGACTTGGGTCCTCTTTGGTCCCAATACGTTTGGACTAGTGAGTCCAGTCTCTGTCAGATCTGTTTAGTCAGTGGTCTTGTTACGATGAGCAGGTCTGTACGTTCAGGTGAGGGATTCATGGGTCCTTTACAGGTCAGGCACAAACTTTCAGACCAATGAAGACCTCGAGTGTGTGTGTGTGTGTGTGTGTGTGTGTGTGTGTTAATATTAAAAGATTTTAAAAACATTCCCTTTGTGTGTTTTATTTGCTCACTGACCAAATGCACCTGACCCGTGTGTGTGTGTGTGTGTGTGTGTGTTGTATTTGTCTTTTCCATGTTCTTTTTGACTCTTCAGTATAAATGTGTGTCATGGTTTATTCCCTCCTACAGGCCAAGTACCACGAGGACTTCGAGCGGGCGCGCGGCCGAGGCTGCACGCCAGGATTGGACGATCCCAGCATGGAGCGCTACCAGAGAGCCAATCAGATGATGGGAGAGGCGGGATACAGCAAAGGGATCCACCCCCAGGCGATGGAGCTGGACAGACGACCGGGAGGCATCATCGTAGGTCAGTGACCTGGAACTGTGTGTGTGGGAGAAGATAAATGAGATGAGATGAATGAACTAGGTAACTTTGGTAACTTTGCTTATTAATCTGACAGCAGGACAGACGTCACAGTCAATCCCACCTTCCTGACTCCGCTGCTCTCTGGGTTTTCAGGTTGTTTTGATCTTTTGATTTAATGGTTTTTGACTGTTTTCAGGTGAAGGTGACAGATCCAGAATCCAGATTTGACTTTTGTGGTTTTAGCTATTTTTCTTTCATAATTATCTTCTTTTATTAAAACTCAAAAGCTGCAACATACTGATTGATATTTGCTCAGGTGAGACAAAACATAAGCAGCGTTTTTCTGATGACACTAATATGAAGAGGGACGTAAACATAGTCGGTGTTCTTCAAATGACCCCCCCCCCTCCTCCTCCTCTCTGAAGACCTGAAGGTGTGGAGGACAGACCCCGGCTCCATCTTTGACTTTGACCCTCTGGAGGACAACATCCAGTCCAAGAGCCTCCGCAGGATGTCTGGTAGTTCACCTGACTCCCCTCTCTCTACTAAAATAAGAAGTCATTAGAATTTACCACAACAAAGGCTTCAGTCGTTGTTGTGTTTGCATGAAACTGATCTCGTGACACTTAATCAACACCAGTGTGGAAGGTCCGTCCTTAGTTTCTGTTTATTCGCATTCTTCTTTTTGTTATTTTCTTTATAGAACTTACACATGGATTAATGAACATGTTCACTAAATGTTTAAAAGTGTGTGCCTCACTGTGTTGCTCTGCTTTTGGTTCATATGTATCTGTATTTCTTCTTGTCATATAAGAATTCCTCACTCTCTCTTCGTTGGCTCACTTTTGTTTCTCTTTTTTCCCTCCTCCCCTTGTTTCCTGTCCGTGTTGTGATTATTCCTGCCCTGTGCTGCCTCCTGGTGGTGGCGGCCTGTTAGAGCGGGCAGACCGCAGGCTGAGCAGGCAGCACTCCCAGCAGTCTCTCACCCACAGCCAGGCTCAGTCTGTCAGCTCGCTGACCTCTGACCTCTGGGACCGCAGCAGCACCGAAACTCCTGGTATCTTTACTCGTGTCGTCTCTCTCACTTAAACACACAATAACAGGATGAAGACGGAGACACACACTCGCACGTCTCTATGTTTTGTCTCTAATCCACAAATAAAACGGACTAATTCACCGTTTTCTTACAGGTTTGTGTTGTTGTTTGAATCACGTAGTTCTCTAAACTTCACAGCGTGGTCACGGCGGAGGAGGCTCTTCAGATGCAGGAAAGACTTTTACAAACAGACTAATTCTTATCTGTCTGTCTGTCTGTCTGTCTGTGTTTCTTTGTCTCTCGCCCAGCTCCCGTCCTTCCTGGAGCTTATCATCAGAAAGTCCAGATGCAGCAGCAGCAGCAGCAGCAGTATCACGGCTACATGCACCAGACCAGCATGTCATCTGTCAGATCCGTCACCTCCCCGCCGCACTCAGCTGCCATGGTACGAATTCCATGTAGCCGTCTTTTCCTGAATTTGGAGGACCGGTGTTGTTTTAGGATGCCCTCACCAGCTTCACACTGTTTAGTTCTTTACTGGTGCATTTAGGTGATGCTTGATATTTAATGTCTATCAAGAGATCACATATATAAGCTGTAGTTTTATATATGCTGTTGCTTTAAGATTTCCCTTCATTGTTCCAATAAGAGGCCGAGACCAAACCAGGAAAAACAGATCCAGACCAAAAGTATGCGGACAGGCTCGTGAGAAATCTAACCTCTCACTGTCCTTTGGTTTTGTTTGCAGCGTGTTTACCGGGCGCTGTACGACTACGCGGCTCAGGACCACGACGAGGTCTCGTTCAGGGACGGCGACGTCATCATCAACGCTCAGCCCATCGACGAGGGCTGGATGTACGGCACCGTGCAGCGAACCGGCAAGTCTGGCATGCTGCCGGCAAATTACGTGGAGAGTTGCAACTAGAGGAGGGAGGGAGGGAGGGAGGAGGGAGGGGAGGTGGTAAAATGTAAAGAGTAAAATCCACCCTCACTGTTTTAAAATCAGCAGTCGGTGATGTTCTTTGCATTTCAGGGATCATTTACATGCTTGGTGTTTCTTCTTTCTGTGGAAAACTGGCCAAATGTAGACAAAGTGACATCACATCCAGGTGTTTGAAGCAGAGAATGAGTCACAGATCTCAAACTTCAACAGTTAATATCAAGTGTTGGTGTCACTGAGTATCAAAAATCTAGGGTTTCTTTTAAAACCAACAAACAGGAGAATCCACCACAGACAACAAAACAGCGTGCAGTTTCTCCGTCCACAGGAGCAGGAAATAGACCAGAATGCAATGCAGCTACAGGACAGGGTGTGGTATGACACACACACACACACACACACAGAGTCACAAATTAGTTTTTCTAGATATTTATATTTCTGCCCATTTGTCCGTCTTTGATCAGCAACAGGTTCGTTCTCCTTCTGTGTGTGTTATTGAACGGCATTTTGGGAAACGTAGGCAATCACTACCTAAAGAGGAAGTAGAGAACAACTGCTGGAATACACTGAACATCACAGACTGCTGCCACTAGCTGAGATGTTCGAATGTTTAGGAGGAGAAACAAGAAGCATAGGTATTAATCTAGCATGCTGGCGATAAGTTACGTCAAACTGTACAACTAGAGGAGGGAATAAGAGAGGAAGGATGCATGAAGAAAGAAGGTATGAGAGATTAGAAGCATCTAACGTTTTAACAACCTGCAACAAACTATATCAGATTATCAACTCAGATATTATTCAAGCAGAATATGAATAAATTAGTAAGTGAAATAAGGAAGTGAAATTAAAAATTATTATTATCGGGCTGGGAGGTTTAAAGATGAAGTCTGGTGATGATCTAGATTTTTCTTATTGTCAGTGTCAACAGTCTCGGAGCCGTAGAGCACATTAAAGACACATCAATGAGCCACACTGTTGTTTCCTTCATCACCATGAACACACACTGTAGTTTATTCTGTTTTAGGAAATTACTGAGCCCCTTTTTAAAAATGAAACTATATATTTGTGAGCTGTTTGTAAAGATTTACGTCTTCAGTAGGAACCAATGGGCTCGGAGCTGAGAGCCACAGACAGGAAGTAGGAAGTATTGAGAGACGGACTGACACTCGGTTGGATTTGTTTTCTTTTTAATTGGATTTTTTTGACAACAAGAAAATATTGAATAACACCAGGCTCATCCTTTAAAGATGGTGGAGAAGCAGAGAGGAGCAGAGGAAGGAAACACAGTAAGAACTGACATCTGTCTTTAAGAACAGGAGGAAATAAAGTCGAGATAACAACTAAGAAAACAGAAAATTCTGGCTTTTTTTTGTGAATGATGCAATCGAAGGAAAGAGGGAGGACAGAGGAGAAGAAGTCGACATTAACAAATGAATAGGAACGCGGTTTGGTGTTGAATCCTTTATTTATCTTGAGTTTTAATTCATGTTCAGGTGAGTGTAGTTTAGTTTTTGACTTCTGATGTAATCCACAGAAAGACAGACGGATCACACGGCTTCAGTTTTAAACAGCAACACTAACGTCTGTGTTTGTAAAGGACTCAACTAACACACTGTGTCTTTCTGTTTCCTGTATTAAATGATTTGTTGTTGGGGTTTTTTTTTTCAACTATATATAAAAGTTTTCACGTCACGTGCTGTCCAGATTATCGAACCGTCGCCTCCACACACAGTCACAGTTTATGTGGACTGAAACCTGGACAGACTGTGTGAGTACGTCAGGCCTTGAGATTTCTGTACGTCGCAGACTATTTTGATACACGGGCTCCTGTCTATGTTTTGGAAAGATATATTTTACTCTTCTACCTTCATGTATCCAGTAAGTCGTGTTTTTAGGGTTTGTTGTCTTGCTGTGTGGATTGCATCCCGGCCATGTAATGAATAAAAACTTCACTCAGACATGATTTGTCACTCTAGCTGCAGAGCATTTTGTATTTTGTATGTTTGATTTCATAAATACTAGATGCAATAGAATATAATTTACTGAGTATTCATATGTTAACTGTGTTGATTTTGGAGGAGGCACTTTGTGTCATTTTATGAATCCTTTTATTTTCTCGCATTGAAGATGTTTTTGGCTTCTAATGTCACCATTGTAAAGTTATTGATTTAATCTGTATGTCATCACAGATTATTTACATATTATTTGAAATTATACACCACTTAATCTCAGCTGTTTTTTTGCCATATGATAATTGCAGTGTGTTACATGTTGTAGAAATAAAAACAAAATATTTGTCAACAGAAATGTGTTTCTTCTTATTAAGAATCTTAGATGCTGTTAATCTGATTTTATACACATATTCATATTAACCTCACAATTGCACTAATATTTTTATGCATTAACTAAGGCATTTATTTGAGAAATTAAATCGATTAATTAATTACAGACAGAACAAAAAGAAATCATAATAAATTCAAATTATATGCAGCTGCCCAGAAGGTGCGGTTTAGACTTTGAAAAATAATAAATAAAAAATATTAGAAAATACGGCCTGTTTTATTGTGTTTAGAAACATACAAATGTAAACAAACCTTTAAAAGCATCGCAAATAATTGTAATATCTAATATTACCTGCGTTGTAGTCCGTATGCTAATAAAAGACCATTCAATTAGTGGGTTTCCAGTCCTTTATTTTGAAATTTGGTGAAAGAACTCCTCTGAAACAGAGACTTTGTCTTTCTCACGTGACTTTTATCCGTTTTAGAGTTCAACTGGAAATCTAAATCATAAATTTGTCATTTGAGCCTCAGTCATGAAATAAAGTTATTTTTTTATTCTGCTTTTCCGGCCAGCCTCCACTTCCGGTGTTGTGTCTAAATGTGTTTCCCCATCGATTTGTGTTTCCCTTTAATTTAACCTGAGCCCAACATTACCCCTTACCCCAGCAAATCCTCCTCTAGAATGCTTAATCTCACCCTAATCCATTCACCCTAACCCGAGCTAGTTATCTAGCCTACACGACGCCTAATCCCGACCGCGGAGGGGAGACAGTTCGAGGGGGGAACACACTTCGCCACAACACCTACTTTTCAGTGTCTTTTGCGCATGCGTTGTAGTAATTGTAAGGCAAAACGCACGGCGGCGTCCACGGCTTGGCTGTCTGACAGACACTGAATGAGAACGCACTGATTTCGACTTCAAAATGATGAAATTTCTACCTAAACTGCTGCTGCTAGTGCTATTAGCCTTCCCGGCGACTTTCCTCATCAAAGGTAAGTCTGTGATGTGGCTGCTCACGGTGGCGAGGGAAAAGGGACAGTGTTTGATTAGCTATTGGGCTTTAGCATGCTACATTTAGCTGCTCAGCGAACTAGCTGCTGTGGAAAGGAGGAGAAGGCCGTTCTCCATTTGACATGTGCTAGCTGAAAGTAACTGTGGATATAAAAATAAGTTACTTCCTCTTAAGCTGAAATATTGACCTGGAGCCTTTCTCTGAATGTTTAATTGTCAACATATGTGATCCACGATTTGCGACATGCATGCAGTTTATCCGCCTGCTTAGACTGACGTGTCCTTACTGTCTGCCTATTAGCTGTTAGCCGGGAAGCTAAGTGGCTCTGTTAACGTGCTAACGGTCGCTCAGTCCCGGCTCAGCTCCTGTTTAATAAAGTCAACACTCAAAATAACTACACTTAATATCAACAGCAATCAGTACACTTTTATAAAACTTGCATTAAATTGGCTAATGTCACATGTTGCTAGGCTAGCTAACATAGCTGTGACAGCTAACATTAACGGCTAAGCTAGCTACGGTAGCCTCACTGGCTGGTGTTATTTTAAATGGACTTCATGTAAGTCACTCATTTCAACAGCCAAGCAGATTTAATTTGAGTCAAGTCTGTTTTTGTCGAAAAGAGAGACTAGTTTGTAAGTCTGCAGTTGTTGAGGAGACGGTACCGTCATGTGTGGCTGAACGGGGCTGTAAAGCAGAACTGGGTAGTCTGTGAGTAGTCTTCACATTAAGACGTTGAGGTCTGTCATTCAGCAGATAGATTCATGGTAACAGCCCCTCTGTTACCATTAAGGTGTAGTTGAGTCCTCATAGTGGAGCTTGTCTTGTATTTTTGGGTGAACAAGCATTTTTCACACCTACATGACTGAAAGGTTTCTAAAGAAACAACATATTGAGCCAAATGTAAAATGATGCACACGGCTTATATAATTTATTTAACTGATATGGATCAAATGCTCTATCGTCATATATGTAATTGTATACATTTATACTGCAAGATCAATATGTATTATGATATGTTTTACACAAAAATAATTGATGAAACTATTAAAGTGACATACTTTATACGTCATGTTGTGGACAGAAATAACATCCAATGTGAATTTGAGGGCTGCACCTCTCATTATATAAAACCGGCAGGTCTACATTCATTTTAAATGTAAGTAGGATTTACGGCATTGAGATGCGTTGAAGGTTGCAGTATAATTGGCAGCTCTCCATGTATGCAGAGTTTGACCTGAAGCCCAAGAAGAAGAAATGTCTGTTCTCTAGTGGGGATGATGCTGAAAGGCTGCAGTCAGTTTCCATTTCATGTCTTTGTCCCCTTCCAGTCAAAGCTCCCCTGCATCGAATCCTTTTTCACGTGGAAACACGTTGAACCACAGAACAAAACAAGTCTCGCGTGTCTTTGTGACCTTTTCATCGTCTTGCTCAGCGGTTGTTGTTTTGTGGGTGAAGGAGAGAACTGGACAGATGTTTCTATCAGCTGCAGGGATGTGATGTGGCAACAAAAAACAAATCTAAGGTTGTGTTTTAACGATGTTCCTCAGGGCCGGTGGTGAGTGCCCAGGATCTGACTGAGGATGAGGAGGCTGAGGCTGTGGATGAAGATGTTGTGGATGATGTGACAGCTGAGGACGAGGATGAAGAGGCGGAAGTGGAAGACGACGAGAATACAGAACTGGTGAGTGACTGAGTGATTCCATCAGATATCCCTGAACAATCAGTACAGCAGTATAGTAGTAGTAGTAGTAGTATATGTATATAAATAGTATTTATTTGTGTTTTGATTGTTACTCAGACAAAACAAGACATTTGAAGACATCTTGAATTTTAGGAAATAATGATGACGTGTTTTTCACTCTTTTCTGGTATTTTATAAAGTAAACAATTAACCCGAAAAGTCTCAACAGCTCAGTCAGTGATGAAAGTAACCTCCTGTTCACATGCAGACTCTCAGTCATTTTTAGAAATACTCAAGTACACAAAGAACGACTTTGTTACAGTAACAAGAGTAAATGTAATTCGTTACTTCCACCCCTGGTGTTGATACTTAAATTAAACCTGTTTGTGTCTAGACGGAAGAAAAAGAAGATGAAGAGGAAGAAGCGTTGGTTGGAGAGGTGAAAGCTTCCCCCAACGCCGACACCACCATCCTGTTCGTCAAAGGAGACGGTAACTTTCTCTAAAGGTTTCTCTGTGACAGTAGAAAGCTAATATTTTAGACATGTAGGTGAATTCTACATTGTGTCTAATGTATTTGATCCGTGCTCTTGTTTCTGTCCAGACTTCCCTGCCAACGACATCGTCAAGTTCCTGCTGGGCTTCACCAACAAGGGACCAGAGAACTTCGTTGTGGAGTCTCTGGACGCCTCTTTCCGTTACCCACAGGTAGACAAACACTCAGTTCAGCTTCCTCCTGCGGCACAAGAACGGCCGTTGACTTCTCCGGGTCGAGCGCTGCAACTAGAAAGATGAAGCAGCTCTGAGCAGCAAAGCATTTCTTTTCTGTTTCGTCCCTGTCAGGATTACCAGTTCTACATCCAGAACTTCACCGCTCTCCAGCTCGGCATCGTGGTTCCCTCCAGCAGACAGGCCACCTTTGAGTACTCCTTCATCCCCGCAGAGCCAATGGGAGGGCGGCCGTTCGGACTCGTCATCAACCTCAACTACAAGGACAGCAGTGTAAGGAGAGGACAGGGCTGATGTACAAAAAACACTAAAACTTCCCTATTGAGTTAAAATTCAAAACTCCCCATTTCTCTTTGGGGCTTCACCTCCTGTGTCGTGAAAAAATACTAGTTTCTTCTAATATTGGGGAGATATAGGTCAGTGACATGACTTGGTTTGTCTGTCAGAGGACTTCAACGTAATTATTTTACTGCGGATCATAAATGCTGCCTGCTAACAGTAACTCCTGCTGCTGTGTCTTTAGCATCAAGTATCAAAAGGTGAACGTTCACCAATGAGTGAAGACCGAAGACTCACCTGTGTCTGCTTTTCTTTTCTTATCGCTCCACCTTCTTCAACACCTCTGACCTCTGATCCTCTCCACTATCTGCTTTCCTTTCTCCTCCTCCTCCTCCTCTTTCTCTCTCTGTCCTTTTTGCTCTTCCTCCCTGTAGGGAAACGTTTTCCAGGATGCAGTGTTCAACCAGACAGTCACCATCACGGAGAGAGAGGATGGACTGGACGGAGAGACGTAAGATCACTTTTTCATTATTCTGCTCAGTGTGGTATATTTCATTACATTTCTCCCTCTGCTTTCCTCCCCAATCCTTCCTTTCCATCCTGCGTCTCCTCTCCTCCCTTTTTTAATATTCATTTCTTCCCTCCGTCTCTCCCAGGATCTTCATGTACGTCTTCCTGTCCGGCCTCGGGCTTCTGGTCGTCGTCGGCCTTCACCAGCTGCTGGAGTCCAGAAAGGTGCAGATGTTTAAAGAACAGCGAGCCAGTTGTTTTTATATCTGTTGGTTTATTGAGTCCTATAAAGTTTTTATCCAGTAAAAACCTTTTTAAACTTTGTTATTTGCTGACTGTAAACTGAATATCAAAACAGGACATGAAGACGTCACCTTAAGTTTTAGGAAACTATTTTTGACATATTGTTAAACCAAGTTATCGATCATTTAATCAGAGCTTAAATGATTAAAATCAAGATGCATCTGTGCTAAAACATTATCGTCGGTTGTAGATGACCAGAAAGTTATTTTGTGATGAAGATTAAAGCTGACGTCTGTTAAGCTTCTGTCAAACTGCAACAAAGATGGCCGATTTACTGCTGTTGAAGTGTACACCGAGTTTACCATGTCAGCAGGTAAACATGGAGGAAACGCTGACTTCTTCAGGTTTCTTACTGTGTGTTTGTGTGTGTGTGTGTGTGTGTGTTTGTGTGCGCAGAGGAGGCGTCCAGCTCCAAAGGTGGAAATGGGAACTTCCAGCCACAATGACGTGGACCTGAGCTGGATCCCTCAGGAGACACTCAACCAGATCAGTACGTACTGCGTGCCTGACGTCCCGTGAACCCGTCAGCTCGAACAGCAGCTTCTGTTTTCTGCACCTTCGTTCTTTACAAGCCCCGCCCAGACGAGATGCTGCGCCTCTCTGCAATGTTTGCTTTAGCTTCCAGGCAGCCGCCGGTTTCTGCTCACTCTGACAATCAACGCCCAGAGACTTAAAACCCGCCCACATAGTCGAGTTAGAATAAAACTGTCTTAAAGTCATGATTGTCGTGGTTAGGTGGACACTTTTTGAAATCTTTCGAGCAGTTAGGGCTGGATATTGTGCATCAAAACTTCTACAGTAACGGCAGAATTGTGTCTTTATTATCAGGAATCAAAAACGTGAAGCATGGAAAGCTGCTATCGAGTGTCTGCTCAGATTCAGCCTCGTTGATTTATTAAGATCAGATAATTAAGGAGCCTCAGAGTCCTGAAAGATGACATTTATCTTCTCCATAAATCTTTTCTGATCAATGAGGAAACTGATGCATTGAAACGTCGCAATAATTGTCAATAATGTGTTTAGAGCAATATCTTGTTGAGAGCTTTTATTAAAGAAGGTCACAAAATAGTTGAGAGAAGAAGAGGAAGATATCGAGGTCGATGTTAGCTCTCAGTCGGGACACTGAGCCGTCCCTCGTCCCTCGATGTGTCTCCGGTCTCTTCCTGCTTCACCTGCTTCTGAATGAACTTTAACCTCCACTGTGCATGAGGATCACTCACCTCTCTTTTCTTCTCTCTCTGCCTTCCTCGCTCTCATGTTTTCCTGCGTCTTCAGTGCAGAGTCGCAGAGGTGAGGTCTGCTTTAGTGTGTGTGTGTGTGTGTGTGTGTGTGTGTGTGTGTGTGTGTGTGTGTGTGTGTGTGTGTGTGTGTGTGTGTGTGGCGCAGAGGGCGGTCTGAGTGTGTAATCCTTTACTTTTACTCCTTAAAGGTTCAGATGCTCTGATCTGTTAAAAAACAGTCAGACTTCAGTATTTTGACATAAACTAAATACATTTTTCAGCTTCAGTTTGAGGAAAAGTGGAAAATCAGAGCATCTCTACCTCAGATGTCCATAAGATAAAGTTTTAAATACTCAGCTTTAAAGCCACACGGGTGGTTTCACGTATTAACAGACTTATGACGTCATGGCATCTCCCTGGTTCTTCTGTGTTTTATCGTCGTCTTGGCTCAGTGAAATCACCTGCATGTCTTTGATTGTTGAAGATTGTTAAAGTAGCGAACAGATAACAAACCGGCCAGCCGGGAAGTTCTTAAAAGATTGTAACTTCATAGTAATATTAGCCTCATATTATCTACAGATAAACTTTAAAATACATGAACAGGAGAAATGATTCTAGGAAGCAAAACCTGTTTTAAAAGCTCACAGGGACTCCTTAAGACAGACTTAAACTGTGAACTTACCCTTTAAGCTAATGCCAAGCGAAGGTGTTTGAATATGTCGGACTTTAGCGCCACCTGTCTGCGCTCAGAGGTCATTCATCAGTGTTTCTCCTCCTGCAGACAAAGCATCTCCCAGAAGATCTCCTCGCAAAAGGAGCCAGAAACGCTCGGCCGGCTCTGACGAGTGACGTGCGCCCGACACCACGGCGACAACACTTCACCCACCCGTCTACGCAGGAGGAGGAAGAGGAGGAGGAGGAGGAGGAGGAGGAGGAGGAGGAAGAAGAAGAGGAGGAGGAGGAGGAGGAGGAGGGCTATGAGCGCACTCTGCCCTCTCTACTGAGAAACTTTAACTAGTGCCAAGCACAGCGATGGCTGGCTCTCTACTTTCAGCTTAAAACTGTTGAATATACACACACACACACACACACACACACACACACACACACACACACACACACACACAGTTGCCGTCACACGAGGGAGAGAAGTGAGGAGCATCGTCCTGAAACAGGTGTGTTTGCTGAAGGCTGTTGTTTTGTTCGTTGAAGCCTTCGTAAGCTAACTGCTGATGTCATCATTGTGAGACAGTCCTGATTGTCTTCTTGTTCATTACCTCTCACGCTGGTGTCGGGCTGAAGCCAAGACTGGATTAATCAACTGGTTGAGCAGCAAAGTTGAGTCATTACTCGATGAATTGTTCAAGTCAAAGAAAAATGCAGGTTCCAACCTCATTTAGCTTTTATTTGTCTAATAAACAATCTGAAGAAGTCATCTGGACATTTTTCAGTATTTCACTGTACGTTTTAGACCAGATGATTAATCAAGTAGTATGATGCAGATGACGTGATGATATAAATAATGGTTAGTTTCAGCCCCACTCTGGTGTGTGATGGGGCCACGATAACGTTAACAAATGCAGTTTTTGTTTTGGTTGTTTTTTAATGTAGTTTTGAGTTTGTTGATTCTGTCTGCACATGTTGGATTTTTCTGTGTTGCTGCGTTCCTGCTTTTCTTTCGCTCATTTCACCGCCCGGATCCCGAGTAAAGGTCCTCAGCAGGATCCCAGATCCTCTATAGGTGTGTGACGTAGCCGCTGTCATCGCCCTGTTCCCTTTAGCACATATTTATGGTCTGAGATTGACTAAGAAAGAGAGCAGAAATGATGTTTCCGACTTCTCAAATGTGAATTCTTGCTGGTTTTCTTAGTCTGACAGTAAATTGAATATGTTTGGGTTTTGGATTGTGGGACATTGTTGTTTTATCCTTGGGGGAGCAGCAGTGGGCGTTCCTCACTATTTTCTAAACAATTGGCAGATGAATCGATAGGCGTCACAATCAGACCTGTGGACAGGAAGTAAGTGAGGGGGAGGAGAAGTCAGCGGACGTAAACCTGCCCTCTAACCCGACTCCCTGAAGGGAAACCCCGGCGCTCGCAGGTTCTGGGGTCTCACCGGCTGACAGCCTGCGTTATCATGAACAAGCTGAACCGTTTCTCGACGCGTGCCTGTTTTCTACTTTTCTGTTTGTACATTTGTTTACGTCTGGCTTCTCTCCGCAAGCAGCTTTTTTTCAAAATCAGAAAAATAATTTACCAAATAGTGAATTTGAGTCTTTTTGTTTGTGAAACTGTGGAACTGGCTGAAGCACTGGTGTAAATACTGGCCGATGGACGATGACCTGAGAGCAACATGATGAGCTAATTTATTTGAGTGGCAGATTGGGTTTAAACCTGGGGGGGTTTGTGCACTGTTCTTTTTTTATTTTACCACTAGGGGGCGACACTGACTCACTCTGCAGGCCTTAGACTTCCTGTACTGCAGAGTGGGGTCATGAAAAGCTTTGTGGTTCTGACCTCAGTGTCTGGACGGGATCTTTGGCTGCAGGTTGGACTCTGTGGTGTCCTTAAATTTCCTGCAGATGATCCAGCGAACAGCTGGAAACATGTGGCTCCCCACACAGCTGAGGCCTGTTAACACTCGACCATCCGGAGAACCGAGCTGATGTTTAGGTTTTTGTTTTTTTCTACAATGTTGGGGCTGTCATTCATGGATGAAAGCTTTTATTTGCTTTTAAACGTGCAGGAAATAAACTTTGATGATTTGCTGTAGACCTGCTGCCTCCAAGACTGATTTTATTCCTCTTCTCAAAAATGGATCATTTTAAAATGATGGTTTCACAGTGTGTCAGCCCAAGTGAATAGTTTCTGCAGCAAGAGATCAAATGGAGCAACTATTTTGATAATTAATTATTTCAGTCACTCAACATTCATGATTTTAGCTTCTCAGAGGAGATTTGCTGCCTTTCTTTGTCATATTTGATGGTAATTTAATATCTTTGAGGTTTTAAATTAAAAACACGCTGCAACACTTTACAACATGCAGAGCGCCAAGAAATGTTCAGATAACAGTGGAATAACACGTACAATTAAAATAAAATTTAGATAAAATTTAAACATGAACGTAAAGCAAATGAAGTAAAAGAAACAGAAAAACTCCAAAACAAATGTGTGTTTGGGCCCTTTAAACAAACTGATCTCCTCTCGCAGGTCGTTCAGTATCTCGAGAGACCTCCTGGTCCAATAAAATGAATGAAATAAATACTGTAAATGTGACACTTCACTTCAGGGACATGTAGGTCTTTTATTGTCTCGTTCAGGAAGTGGACGCTCGTTTCTTGAAAAGCGGCTTCCTGTTTTCTGGACCTACACGGTTGATGGGAGACGTTCAGGCAGAATACAGTTTACATGCAGCTTTCAACCATCAGCAGCACTCAGAGGATGGAGTGTAGTCCTGGGTGACGTGGTGCGCTCCAGATGTGAGTCACAGGGGGCGCTATGACCTGTGATAAATGAAGGAAATCACATTGCTTTGGAAAACTCCTGTGAATCTTGCATCATGATCATGATGCAGCATCTCACACAATTCAATTCAATAAAAAAAAGAAATATATAACAATATATTTATTGTGTCTTCACCAAAGCTTCGATTTATAAACCCTCCATACAGAATGCTTTATTAGAAAGATAAAAGCAATAAGAAAATGGCTTCGTAACAAAATGTGGGACACACTTTGTTATTATTTCCCTCCTCTTGCTCTGACAGAATGAGGCCGAAGTGATCGTTGTGTTTAAAGGGAGGAGGAGACTTGGCTGTTCTCCGATCAGATTGGACTTCGTCCCTCTGTGCTCTGTAGGTGCGGCATGAAGACAAATCCAGTCTGACGGTGAAAAATGTGTGAAGTGGCAGAGAAGCAGTTCTCTTCCTGTCGAGCTCTCTGACTTTCAGTGTGACGACGGAGGAGAAGCTGAAGTCCAGACTGCTTCAGAGGGTAAGTGCTGATGAAACTACTGTTCTTCTGTGTGTGTGTGTGTGTGTGTGTGTGTGTGTGTGTGTGTGTGTGAGAGACAGAAACATCTGGATTGTGTCTTTTGGAGTAAATGCATAAAACATGAATCAAACATTTTCTCTAAAGGACAACATCAAGTCCTGCAGTATGAAGTCACTTTGTGGCCAGAGGCTGGCAGCAAGCTGCTCTCCTCCAAATCACATTTATATGCTGCTAATTCTGTGTTGAGTGAGACGCTCAGTGATTTACAGGAAGTGAAGGAGGAACTGCAGGACTGCGCAGAGACGGGTGGAGAGGGTGGAGGGCGCACGAGCGGTCCTGTCACCAGAGGACACCTACGGGTTTAAAAGCACTCCTTAATCATTAATCAGCAATAATACCATTTCTATCAGTGATACTGTTTGACAGAATTCAGGCATAAATTGATTAGTTCATTGAATGCACCTGTTGCAAGATTTGCGACGTCGCAGTTACAGTCATAATGCTGTTGTGTGAGTTGACGTGCTACATGCAGATACTGTAGCGTGAATATTGTAGGCAAAACACACTAAACACGATACTTTACCAGTGAACATTTTACTGACACGTTCAGGTACCTGCTGGTGCAAATTAGTAAGATATTGAGGAGACAGTGGCCCCTAATATATAAAGTTACTGAAAGTTAAACATCTGCTCTCATGAGTGAGTGATGAGAACGTTTGAATCTTCTGTGATTCAGAGCGCCGGAAGTTACGTTTCCTGAAGTTTCTTTTGCGCACGGCGGAAAACATCTGGTGTGCGCGAGACGTTTGGGAGTGGAAACGATCAGAGCTGGAAATGATGGAGGACAATCTTTAATGAGCCGCACAAACACGAGGAAGCTTCTTTTCTGATCAGATGAAATGACGGATGGATGAACGGCAGCAGAGGAAAGAATGTGAATCAAGTTTCCACGTATTCAGCAACAAGGTCATTCAAGTGTCTCACACACAGAAAGACATTAAGACAAGATACAAAAGAAACACGAAAATACACATAAATAAGGAGGAAAAGAAAATAGAATATAAAAATAAGCTTCAGGTGCTGCAGACTTCCCAAACAACCGTCCACGTGATAGGACACTTCCTGTAATCTCACCGCACTCTGTTAATGAGTTCTCATGTGGAGCGTTTGTGTGACGACATCCTGCCAGAAGGAAATAAAGGTCCTGACTTTGTTTTTAGATTCTCGAGGCCGAAGTGCAGCAGAGAACAGGAGGAAACCAGCGTTTACCTGCAGTGTGTTTTAAAGAAGGAGCGATCCACATGCAGCTGGTTTGAATCATCGACTGCAAAGAAAAAGGCAGTTTTTTAAACTCTGCATTGATTATTGATCTGTATTTGGAGGCAAACGGGTAATGACGTATTTCTTAAATATGACCTGTAAATATACATTCAAGTGCTTGTTGTCAAAGGGTTAGGGTGTACTCTTGTGTACTTTTAGCGGCTGTTTTATTGTAGACATTAGCACAGAGCTACCTGCTGCTGAGACGTTCAAGAGCACCGACAAATACACCAAAGTACCAAACTGCAGTATGAATGAGCTGTTACTCACCTCCTCGCTGTATGGCTGAAGGTCACACTCACACAGTCTCTTTTTAAAGTCACTGAACGTGCTCATGAAGCAGCTGGCTGGCAGTTTTTGTACTCAGATTCTCTTTATCTTCTCTTTCACACTGACTGTTAGAGTGTTTGCTTTGTATTTGCCTGAAAGTTGCACCGATGAAGTGAACAAACTGAAATCAATGAGTAAAAAGCAGACAGTACAGCTTTACACAGAACTACATAGGTATTTGTTTGGAGCCAATAGACTTCATGGACGTGCAATACTGAGTAGTTTTTAGTGCTCTTTGAAGAGTCTTGATTGAAATGTGAGGTCATTAAACATCAGTACACACTTGAGGTCCTTGTTCTTCACTTGATTGATTTCCGTTTTCTGGTTTTAGACTTGAGTTGCTTTGCAGATTAAGATTTTACACACAGAACACATGATGCCTTGTTACAGATTCAACTAACTAACATTAAAGAAAACAGCTAAACTCCACGTTGACCGACTACAACAGTAAGAAGCTGCTTACACACAGAAGTAATAATCCAATAACATGATGCACAACAGTCAAATACACACTTGTGTACTTTAAGTCTATTTTGTATGATACTTTTAACTTTTAGGTATGTATAATTTTCAATGCAGAACTTCCACATGTAGTAGTATTGTCACAGTGTGGTATTGCTACTTTTCCTCAAGGATCTGAATACTTCCTCCACACTGAACCACAGTACTGTTTGTAGTACTGACACACACCTTTGTTTGTGTTGTGATCCTCGTTCAGGTGATTTTGTTGGTGCGAGACTCAAAATGAGGCTCTGCGATGAAGCTGAGGACAGAAACGCTGCAGACGAGGAGACAGCAGAGTCTGCGGCCTCCAGCTGCTCCAGAGTCAGCGAGCGGCTCGACGTGCCGCGTCACCTACAGTGAGACCAGATCCATCGTTCACCTTTTACATGAACATTAACTTTAACATTGGACATCTAAACATTTCCTCAGTCAATCCACTTCACAAGCACCGATAATCAGAATAAATAGGTTTACCTTTGCATCACTTCTCTGTCTCATATCAAGAATCTGGGTGAGGCCTGATTTTGATGTATTCAGGCACAAAGTCACCTGCTCACCTGTTTGATTTCAGGCAGCTGCTTCATTCTGTCAGGACTGTTCCACCTTCTGTGAGTCAGAACAGTCGGACTGTAAAACCTCAAAGGAGAAGTAGCTCAGTCTCCCTCCTACAAATGCAAACTTAAATTCTTAAGAAATGAAACTCACCCTGGCTCAGTTCTTACTACAGCCTCACCAGCTTCTGGTGGCTGATTAGAGCAAACGTTAGCAAACGTCTGGATGAATACTGCTCCCTGACTTTATAAGTCTTCTCTGCTGGAGGCTCCGTTACACTAGAGAAAGTTCCTTATGGTCCCGTTGAACTCTCTTTCAGCGATGACGAACAGACGAGCAGAGCGGAGTTTACAGCAGCCATCTACCTGCTGCTGACACAGAATCCATCCCAACACTTCAGCTTCAACTCTCAGCCTTCGGACGCAAAGTAAGAATCACTTCGTTAAAGACACCGTTTGACATGTGGAGAGGATCGATATGTATGTTGAATATGAGCCCAGAGTAAGGAGGCGATTAGCTTAGCTTAGCATGAAGACTGGAAGCAGGGGGGAAACAGCGAGCCTGGCTCTGTCCAAAGTGCAAACACACACCTACCAACACCTGTAAAGCTCAATGAATGTGTATGTACATTATGTACACAGTACATAACCCCACCATAACGTGTCATTTTGAAGGGATTAAATACATGAGACTTAAATGTTAATTAGATAGGCAGAGGTGGAATGTACCTGAGTACATTTACTCAAGTACTGTACTTACTGTAGGTGCAATTACTAGTACTTTCGTTGGCTATTTCCATTTTATGATACTTCTACTCCACTAAATTTCACAGGACAATATTATACTTTTTACTCCACTACATTTACATGTATGTGACAAATATAGTTACTCTGCAAAATGTGTTTTTTTTGTGTACAAAATATATAATTGTTGAAATGAATTATGATGCATTGTTAAAGATGAAGTACCCGTTAACCCGCTAACAGTTTGTATATCACACTACAGTACCTGTAACACTGAGAGCAGCCATTTTCCTGCATTATGAGTACTTTTACTTTTGACACCTTAAGTACATTTTGCTGATAATATTTATGTACTTTTACGCAAGTAAGATTGTGAGTATTTTTGCTTTTATTACTTTTACACAAGTATCTGAATACTTCCTCTATGACAGAGCCAGGCTAGCTGCTTCCCCCCGTTTCCAGTCTTAATGCTAAGCTACGCTAATCGGCTGCTCGCTGTAGCCTCATATTTAGAAATTTCTCATCAATTTGAATCAAAATGTTGAACCATTTCTTGTTTTTCTATTTTCCATTTCAGGAGTTTAAATTTCACCTCTTATTTTAAAATCATTTTCTTTTCAACACGTAATCACGAGCTGAAGATCCTGAGTAGTCCACAACTGTAATAGTTTAGTTGCCATTTTCTGATGAACCTGTAGATGAGTGAGTGTTTGTGGCCTCATGCAGAGCAGATGTCACTTATGCTGAGCTTTGAATGTAATTTCAGACTTGTGTGCGTGCGGACGAGCAGTAAGGGATACGTTCCAAATTTCTAGATTCCGGCTTGAAAACTTACAGTAAGTTCACGTCTCCTTGTTCATGTTACACCAGGATGAACTGTTCTTCAGTCAAACATACGTGATGTCAACATGTTCCAGAGGTTTTGCTGCAGTCAGGAGGAACGAGTCCTTGAAGAGCGGCCACTCGATGGGAAGCGTCACAGCGAGCTTCATCGTTCCAGTCGGATGAGAAGTCTCCTCCTCGAGCTGCTGAAGGAGCTCTGCTTGTAAATCATCAGCCGTCGTGTGATGAAGGTTGTTCGGCAGCACAAAGCTCACAGCCTGTATGCAGAACGGCTGGAGATGGAAATCCAAACTGAGCTTTTGACGTGAAATTTGTGTCTGAATTTTTAAAACTTTTCATTCATCCAGATAACTTCCAGTTCCTTAAAGCGATAATGTGATTATAACACGTTTTGTTTGTAGAAACAAAATGAGACAATACTGATGAGACTGTGGGGGTCAAACGAGAAACGAGCACCAAAAACTCCACGTAGAAGCTTTAAAATGTCCTCACATTGACTTCCATACATTCTTCATTAATTCCAGACTCTTTAAAGCATTTTTCAGTTTCTATACAACGAATTACTTTCAGTATCAGTAAAATGTTCACTGACAACGTATTTCATTAGTTTTCTGCTGAAATATCTGCTTGTAGTGACAACAGTTGTTAAGCTTTGTTATGGTTGTAACCTCAGAGAAAGATGCTGCTCCGGTTTAATACTGAAAACGTGCTTTTGTTTCCGAACCCGAACCACACGAAGACTCTGGATGTGAGTGTCCTGAACACACGCCTGTTTTCACCAGAGTGAAAACTATCTAGTGCCATAAAAACGTGACTCCTCCTCTTTGGTTTCCTGATGCTCATCGTCTTCGAACTGAAATCTCCAGTTTGCTCTCTGGACTTGTCTCGCTGCTTTGGCGCCTGCGTTTCTGCAGCGCTGCAGGATGTTTGAATTGTTTCTCTGTTTATCTGTTGAACGACTCTCTGAGAAATGAGTCTTATTGTTTTTATTCTCCATGAAAATTAGCTATGAAATCACAACAACTTTGGAGTATACCGTCATATATCGAGATTAAATCATATTTTTATGCAGAATTGTCATTTAGTAGTTTATATATATTATATATATTACAATAAAAGAAATGGCTTCTAAATGTTGATTAAAGTTTGGGCTTCATTATCAAATCTTATTTTTCTGGGTTGAAAACTAACAGATGATGTATAATACATTGTTAGACACAGTTCTTCTGTGTTGTTCACATGTTGTCTGTTTTCTAATACTTGATAATATATAATACATAGAATCATAGATGTGTTATTTACCTGTATGTACACATTGCTTGTGTCTGTTCTTTGTTTTAGGAACATCTGTGAATATTTAAGAATCAGTCTTGAAGGCATTAGTGATGAATTCAGAAAGAAGGCATGACAGTGATTCTGATTAACTGTCAGGGTTCCCCTGCATCCTTGTAAAACCTGGAACACCTGGAAATCTTCAATGCTGATTTCTTGTCATGGAAAAGACCCAGACATTCACCAAAATGTTCCAGACAAGAAAAAGCTTCATAACGTACAGTAACTATAATCAGGTTGCATCTGAGTGTTTGAGTGTTTTGTTGGTGGGGGTCCCAGTGGGACTGAAACTGTAACTGTGCATCACGACCTTCCTCCGTTTTTATGACACGTTTTAAGTGTGTTTGTCTTTCAGGAAGTCTGTTTCACAAAGCTTCTGCCCGTCGCTGTGAGGCAATAAAGTTTTTGAAATCTGATTTGAATCATGGTCACTTCATTTATTGACTCAAATAATCAGGTATCACATTATTAAGTTAATCAGTTCAAATGTTGATTATAGATGAATTATTTTTGTAACATTTACAACATGACAGGTATTTGATTTATTTCTCCTTTTAGACTCAGAGGAAGGTTTTGATTTTTGTTGACATGATTTAAGTCTTTATATGAAATGAATAAAATCATTTATGTTTAAACTAAACACATTTGTATGTCCGGTCTTCTTGAGTTCAGACTTTGAAGGTTACTTCCAAAACATCTGAAAATATTTAAACATCAAAATTATAATAAAAATATGTAAAACAAACAATAAAACCCACCACAATGTACATCAAGAGACATAACACCTGCCGTACATCAGGCCATCATCATCATCATCATCATCCGACCCCATCATCAGTGGTTTAAACCAGTTTTTTCTTGTTGCGATTCCTCCGTCAGTCGCAGCTGGACGAAGCTCTCCTCTCCACTCGACCTCCCAGTGACATTTCCCAGTCTGAGCCTCTCAACGCAACCACCGTCCTGATCACTCTGACGGAGGTCACAGCTTCCATCTGATGAGAGAAGAAGACAGACAGCAGAAGTCATAAACCAGTGTTTACAGAGACTCCCTGCATCAGCTGTCAGTCAGTGATGCAGCACATCCAGCATGAAGACCAGCAGGGACCTCAGTCCTGCTCAGACCAGAAGTGGAGCGGCTGTGCAGCGTAGCCAGCTTCCTCTCAGCTCTCATGTTAACGTATTGGAGTGAACACACTGAGCTGACTTTGGCCATCGAGTCTGTTGACTCTGCAGATTCACTGCAGTACACAGAGTCCCTGAACGCATCATTACTGCAGAAACAGAGAGATATTCACTGCTCACTTTAATGATGGATTTACTGCTGTCAGGGTCCAGAGCTGTTAAAAACCAGAGTCTCAGTCACATTTCAACATTTCATCTACTTTTGAAATGTTACATGACAAATATGTAAATATGGAGTCTGCTATAAAAATATTTGGACAAAACAAGAGACAAGTGGACAGATATATATATGATGTTAAAGGTCCTACATGTTCATACAAAGACTGAGCAGCGAAACGTCAGCTGTGATTACTGGACTTCAGCAGAGGTTCTGGTCTGGACAAAGACCTCATGGTTACTAAATGTAACCGTGGTTCTTTGAAATAAGAGCCGGTGATTTGCAGGCTTCAGTCAGACTGATCTCAGAGCTGTGACAAAGATGAACTGATCAGTGTTTAGTGTTGAAATGAGAGAACAAACAGTCTGAGATCAGATTTGAGATCAGTCGTCTTCACGTCAACTCATGATCACAACGAGCTTCTGGCTCATCTGATTGGCTGGCTGTTCTCTCTCTCTCTGTCTTTCTGTCCAATCCTGAAGCCTGTCACCATTCTCCTCTCACAGCTTCACTGAGAAGGTTGGAGGTTTACAGGAAATACTGATACTAACTGTGTTTAGTACAATACTGCTGACACCAGCATGGACTGACTCAGACCCTCTACTGACCTCAGAGTCTCCAGAGTCTCCAGTCTACAGTGTGGACTCTCCACAAGATCAGACAGCAGCTTCACTCCTGAATCCTGCAGCTCGTTGAAGCTCAGCTCCAGCTGTCTCAGATGGAAGGGGTTGGACTTCAGAGCTGAGGCCAGAGAAGCACAGCTGATCTCTGACAAACTGCAGAGACTCAATCTGAATAAAGAATAAATGATGAAGATAAAACTCCATTTATAATCCAATCAGATGTGTTCAGGTTTTAAATGTGCAGCTCAACATTACTATGTCCTAATCAATGAGCTTTTCCCTCAAATGAGTGACTTTGTCATTGTGTTATTGTGGATCATCATGATGTCAGCCTTCTACAGACATCATCCAAATGTCTTTATCATTCAAATTTATCTACTTAAATCAAATATTAGCTCAGAGGATCTTCTGTATTCAGATGTGACCATTTACCAAAAATGATAAACATTAATTTACTTTAACAACTAACAGAGGACATTTTCTACAGTTTCTTTCAGAAACAGAAGTCTGTTGTGACTGCAGACTAAATTTAGGACAAGACACATGAAAATATGAAGAAAAGGACATTTACAACTTTATGGATGTAAGTTATGTATGAACAGGAATTAGGTTCAACTGTTAATGAAACATATCAGATCTACAATAGTAACAGAGGGTCAGTGAACTGACCTCAGAGTCTCCAGTCTACAGTGTGGACTCTTCAGTCCATCAGACAGCAGCTTCACTCCTGAATCCTGCAGCTTGTTGTAGTTCAGCTCCAGCTCTCTCAGATGGGAGGGGTTGGACTTCAGAGCTGAGGCCAGAGAAGCACAGCTGGTCTCTGACAACCTGCAGTCTCTCAATCTGGATAAAGAATAAATGATGTCACTTTAGAAGACAATGTTCCTGCTTGAAATCATTCAGTGTTTAATAATCTGTTCAGAGCTGAAGAAGGTTTAGAATGTAGAAGTTTAGAAAATGGAAACTCCAAACACCTGAACCCAACAGGACGCAGGTTCAAAGCTGTCAAATTCAAAAAGTGAAACAGAGCTCTCATTAATATTAATGACAACGTGCTGCTGCTTCAATAAAGACGCAGTGACTTCACCTCTTAAACTCTGCCAGCTCCACCAGTGGCTCCATCTATACAAACTCATGTTGTGCAGCCAAACACAAATAAAAACCCACAGAAACTGATTTAAGATTCACTCAAGATCCCAAAGTTTACAAAGAGGACAAATATGTCAGGATGAATTTTGAGGAAATGACAAGAAAATACATCTACACTATTTCTTTAAGGAATAATGGAGTCATAGAATCAAAGCATCTTCAGTTCAAACTATT
The DNA here is from genome assembly GCF_043641665.1 of Enoplosus armatus. Taxonomy (NCBI): domain Eukaryota; kingdom Metazoa; phylum Chordata; class Actinopteri; order Centrarchiformes; family Enoplosidae; genus Enoplosus; species Enoplosus armatus. Next base: position 2,217,761 of record NC_092200.1, read on the forward strand.
CAGTCAGTATAAGCATCACATAGCTTCATACAGATGTTGGAAAAAGAAATTACTGAATATATTTGTTATTGTCTGACTGTTGAAACAGATGATTTATTTATTCACTGTATTTATGATTTTGTTATTATCATTTAATTAAAGAACATGACATTTAAGATGAAAATCAGGTGTTTCAGAGGTCCAGAGTGAATTATCCAGTGTAGATGTTTCTTGTTATATTAAGGTTTTAAATGTGCAGCTCAACATTGCTCTGCCACAGTCAATGGACTAAACCACAGAAGAAGAAAATAGACTTCAGCATGAAGATACTCAGTGTGGATCAGTATAATATCAGCCTTATGTCTGCAGTTTAGTGTCACCACAACTTTCACATCATATTAATCTCAGCACACAAGTAAAACATGGTGTCTGACCTCAGAGTCTCCAGTCTACAGTGTGGACTCTCCAGTCCATCAGACAGCAGCTTCACTCCTGAATCCTGCAGCTTGTTGTAGTTCAGGTCCAGCTCTCTCAGATGGGAGGGGTTGGACTTCAGAGCTGAGGCCAGAGAAGCACAGCTGGTCTCTGACAACCTGCAGAGACTCAATCTGAAGGAAGAATAAATGATGAAGATAAAAATCCATTTATAATCCAATCAGATGTGTTCAGGTTCTAAATGTGCAGCTCAACATTACTATGTCCTAATCAATGAGCTTTTCCCTCAAATGAGTGACTTTGTCATTGTGTTATTGTGGATCATCATGATGTCAGCCTTCTACAGACATCATCTAAATGTCTTTATCATTCAAATTTATCTACTTAAATCAAATATTAGTTCAGAGGATCTTCTGTATTCAGATGTGACCATTTACCAAAAGTGATAAACATTAATTGACTTTAACAACTAACAGAGGACATTTTCTACAGTTTCCTTCAGAAACAGAAGTCTGTTGTGACTGCTGACTAAATTTAGGACAAGAAACATGAAAATATGAAGAAAAGAACATTTAAAACTTTATGGATGTAAGTTATGTATGAACATGAATTACGTTCAACTGTTAATGAAACATATCAGATCTACAATAGTAACAGAGTCAATGAACTGACCTCAGAGTCTCCAGTGTACAGTGTGGACTCTCCAGTCCATCAGACAGCAGCTTCACTCCTGAATCCTGCAGCTCGTTGTCAGTCAGGTCCAGCTCTCTCAGATGGGAGGGGTTGGACTTCAGAGCTGAGGCCAGAGAAGCACAGCTGGTCTCTGACAAACTGCAGTCTCTCAATCTGAATAAAGAATAAATGATGTCACTTTAGAAGACAATGTTCCTGCTTGAAATCATTCAGTGTTTAATAATCTGTTCAGAGCTGAAGAAGGTTTAGAATGTAGAAGTTTAGAAAATGGAAACTCCAAACACCTGAACCCAACAGGATGCAGGTTCAAAACTGTCAAATACAAAAAGTGAAACAGAGCTCTCATTAATATTAATGACAACGTGCTGCTGCTTCAATAAAGACGCAGTGACTTCACCTCTTAAACTCTGCCAGCTCCACCAGTGGCTCCATCTATACAAACTCATGTTGTGCAGCCAAACACAAATAAAAACCCACAGAAACTGATTTAAGATTCCACTCAAGATCCCAAAGTTTACAAAGAGGACAAATATGTCAGGATGAATTTTGAGGAAATGACAAGAAAATACATCTACACTATTTCTTTAAGGAATAATGGAGTCATAGAATCAAAGCATCTTCAGTTCAAACTATTCAGTCAGTATAAGCATCACATAGCTTCATACAGATGTTGGAAAAAGAAAATACTGAATATATTAGTTATTGTCTGACTGTTGAAACAGATGATTTATTTATTCACTGTATTTATGATTTTGTTATTATCATTTAATTAAAGAACATGACATTTAAGATGAAAATCAGGTGTTTCAGAGGTCCAGAGTGAATTATCCAGTGTAGATGTTTCTTGTTATATTAAGGTTTTAAATGTGCAGCTCAACATTGCTCTGCCACAGTCAATGGACTAAACCACAGAAGAAGAAAATAGACTTCAGCATGAAGATACTCAGTGTGGATCAGTATAATATCAGCCTTATGTCTGCAGTTTAGTGTCACCACAACTTTCACATCATATTAATCTCAGCACACAAGTAAAACATGGTGTCTGACCTCAGAGCCTCCAGTCTACAGTGTGGACTCTCCAGAAAACCACACAGCAGCTTCACTCCTGAATCCTGCAGCTTGTTGTTGTGGTTCAGGTCCAGCTCTCTCAGATGGGAGGGGTTGGACTTCAGAGCTGAGGCCAGAGAAGCACAGCTGGTCTCTGACAAACTGCAGAGACTCAATCTGAATAAAGAATAAATGATGAAGATAAAACTCCACTTATAATCCAATCAGATGTGTTCAAGTTTTAAACGTGCAGCTCAACATTACTATGTCCTAATCAATGAGCTTTTCCCTCAAATGAGTGACTTTGTGTTATTGTGGATCATCATGATGTCAGCCTTCTACAGACATCATCCAAATGTCAGCACAACATTCATACACCTATTCATGTCAACACAGATTAATAACATGCTGCTGATCTCAGTCAAGTCTGGAATCACAGGAGAAATATCAAATCAGACAAGTTACAGGCCATTTAGTACCAAACTCCCTCTGAGTTATTATTCCTCCACTGAAACACTGTCAAACACAAAGTACTTACTTGATATGTGTAACTCAGACTGCTGAAGCCTCATATTAGTTTAAGCAGAACTTTAGAAGTCATTTCAACACAGAACAAGACTGTGGATTTTGTCCTCCATCTTGTAACATCGGAGTCAGGTTATAAATGGATTGCTTCTCAGACACCAATAACTCTTTGAATGTACATTTGGGCACGTGAGTTCTGTACTGAGATAGACTTCAACAAATATGAATCTGTCCTTGAAGACAAAGATGTTTTTGGTGCAGACTATTTATTTGGTTTTTGTTGTAATCTAAATGTCTTTTGCTTCAAATTTGATGATTTGTTAGAGAGCAGAATTTTTTTAAAAACTATATACAGTCTGTTGTTGCTCTCATCAGTTCTTCAACAACATTCATATCCCTCACACACTCAACAGCCTCATCAGTACTGACATCATCTTCACTGGACCACAATGTGAGCCTATGGAAGCTGAAAAACTGTCCTGTCAAACATGTCCTTTCTTTACTTTTCATTACTCTATAAATTCCTTCAGATTTGTGCAAAGGCAAATCCTGAAAGTTAATTGACCAAACTTTGTAAACCTCAGGCAAGGCTTTGAATTCAATATATACAAAACAACTACATGAGCTACAGTCAGTGAACTCACTTCAGAGTCTCCAGTCTACAGTTTTGGCTCTCCAGTCCAGCAGACAGCAGCTTCACTCCTGAATCCTGCAGCTTGTTGTTACTCAGCTCCAGCTCTCTCAGATGGGAGGGGTTGGACTTCAGAGCTGAGGCCACAACTTCACAGTGAGTCTCTGAGATTCCACAGCCAGAAAGTCTGAAATGACACACATATTACAAAATATGTTATAATGAAAGAGGACACTTTATATTTACTTCATCAAAACAGGTTCTGTCACCAAATGACATCAAATCCATTAACATTTGCTTTTTGATGTGGAAAGCAAATGTTAATAGATCAGCTAATCTTATCTCACTGTGTAATGAATCTCAACCGTCAATGGGGAAACTATCACACTCCTCAGTTGGTCGGAGACAAACCTATCTAGGGCTTATAGGGCTGGGCCCACTTTGCTGCCGTCCAGCCAAAAGATGTCAAGAGTAAAAAAAGAATGTAAAGAATCAAAACTAATTAAAAGTCTATTCAGAAAAAATGTCTTATGTAAGAAAGGTAAAGTAGAACATTTAATTCGAGCTGGATTTTTTTGGTCCATTTTCTTTAAGAAGGGGGTTTGGTATCCCCTTACATCCCTCATGATCACTATGAAACTGTTACGAACAAAATGATAATAATTGCATGAAAGAAATTCTCAAGGACTTCAGAAATCAACCTTTTTTGCACTCACAGCATTTGAAACAGCTCAAGACAAAATACAACTGACATATTTTTTGCAATAAACAAGTGGAACCAGGGCAGGAACTTCACAGGGGCCGTGACGGCCATGGCCTCCATGCCCCCCTCAGTTTGGCCTTATGCCCCTCAGATGATGATATGCCCTGCTGCCACAGGTGATTTAGCTGTTTTCTCCTCTGCCTCTTTCTTGTCAATACAGTTTTTAGACACCAGTGTCTTTTGTTGAGATTCTGAATTCTTATTGGGCAACATAAAGTAAAACGCTGCGCACATTACCAGTGGTGGGTTTATTTATGACGATAGTTTGACACTAGCACCAGCCAACCAGGAGACTGCTAATGCAAACCAAACATTTCCAACTGCTGCAACTTCACATTAAAATCATTTAACTGGCGAAACACAAGTTGACTTTTATTATGAAGTAGTCACAGGAAATGCAATGTGTTTGTTAGTGAGATTAGCCTGACTGCTACCGCCGATCAGTGATAAATATTGCAGGGAGAAATGGAACAAGAAGGAACAGCCACAGTGAGATATTTGATGAACTATATTAAGAATAATAAGAATTTGATAGTGTGTGTATATCTGATGAACGAAGCTGCTCATCTACACTGATTTATAATGTTAATCACATCTGGACTTACCGAGCCTTTCTGCAGTTCCTCACAGCTGGAATCAGTCTCCGTCGTCCCTCCACTGATGTGTTGTACTTCTTCAGGTCAAACTCATCCAGAACCTCCTCTGACATCTGCAGCATGTAGGCCAGAGCTGAGCAGTGGATCTCAGAGAGCCCCTTCATTGATCTGTTCTCTGACTTCAGGAACACTTGGATCTCCTGATGGGCTGAGTGGTCGTTCATCTCCATCAGACAGTGGAAGATGTTGATGCTTCTGTCAGGAGAGATATCATCACTGTTCATCTCCTTCAGGTTGTTGATGGCTCTCTGGATGGTTTCTGGACTGTTGTCTGTCCGACCCAGCAGGCCTCCTAAGAGTCTCTGGTTGGACTCCAGAGAGAGGCCATGAAGGAAGCGGACAAACAGGTCCAGGTGGCCATTTTTACTCCTCAGGGATTTCATCATGGCTTTCCTCAGGAAGACATCCAGCACCTCTGTGTTCCTGTTGGTGTAACAGTGGAACACGTAGACGGCAGCCAGAAACTCCTGAATGCTCAGATGAACAAAGCAGTAGACTGTTTTCTGGAAGATCACACACTCTCTTTTGAAGATCTCTGTACAAACTCCTGAGTACACCGAGGCCTCTGTGACATCAAGACCACACTGCTCCAGGTCTTCTTGGTAGAACATGATGTTTCCTTTCTCCAGATGTTCAAACGCCAGCCTCCCCAGCTTCAGAAGAACCTCCCTGTCAGCCTCCGTCAGCTCCTGTGGACTCGTCTCATGTCCCTCATCATACTTCTGCTTCTTCCTCTTTGTCTGAACCAGCAGGAAGTGTGAGTACAGGTCAGTCAGGGTCTTGGGCAGCTCTCCTCTCTGGTCTGTAGTCAACATGCGGTCCAGAACTGTAGCAGTGATCCAGCAGAAGACTGGGATCTGACACATGATGTGGAGGCTCCTGGATGTCTTGACGTGTGAGATGATTCTGCTGGACCGCTCTTCATCACTGGATCTCCTCCTGAAGTACTCCTCCTTCTGGGCGTCAGTGAAGCCTCGTACTTCTGTTACCCTGTCGACACATGTAGGAGGGATCTGATTGGCTGCCGCAGGTCTGGAAGTTATCCAGACGAGAGCCGAGGGAAGCAGATTCCCCTCGATGAGGTTTGTCAGCAGCACGTTGACTGATGACTTCTGCGTGACATCAGACACAACCTCGTTGTTGTGGAAATCCAATGACGGTCTGCTTTCATCCAGGCCGTCAAAGATGAACAAGAGTTGACAGACAGCGAGCTTCTCTGCTGTGACCTTCTGTAATGTTGGATGGAAAACATGGAGCAGCGTGAGAAGACTGTACCGCTGGTCTTTGATCAAGTTCAGCTCCCTGAACGAAAGCAGAACCACCAGACCGACGTCTTGGTTTTCCGAGCCCTCTGCCCAGTCCAGAGTGAACTTCTGCACTGAGAAGGTTTTTCCAACGCCAGCGACACCGTTGGTCAGAACCACTCTGATGTGTCTCTGTTGGCCAGGTAAGGCTTTAAAGATGTCGTGGCACTTGATCGGAGCGTCGTGGAGGGTCTCCGTCTTGGAAGCCGTCTCAAGCTGCCTCACCTCATGTTGGGTATTAACCTCTTCACTCTGTCCCTCTGTGATGTAGAGCTCAGTGTAGATCCTGTTGAGGAGGGTTCCACTTCCTGTTTCATCACTTCCTTCAGTCACACGTTCACATCTCCTCCTCAGACTGATCTTATGTTCATCTAAAACCTCCTGCAGACCACTATCTGCTGGAAGAGAAAAAAATATTCAGAGATTAAAGTGAGAGCGAGAATCTGGATAATAAAAATGTCTTTGAATTTATGATATTCATAATCATATTAAATGCACTCATAACACAACAAATATCCATCTAATAAATGAGAGTCCTTCAGACACAATGACATCAGCAGACAGATGTACAGTCTTACTGTGTACAGTGCTGGTCTGACTGGCTGTCTGCAGTCCAGATCTTGTTCTGGATCTTTCTCCACACTGGGGACAGGAGGAGTCTCCTGATGAAGCAGACTGGTCCCAGTATGAGGTGATGCATCGTCTGCAGAACCAGTGTCCACAGCTGGTAGAGACTGGATCCTTCAGGCCGTCCTGACACAAAGCACAGCAGGACGGCTGCTCCTCCACAGGAACACTTCCCTCTGTCTTTCTGGGAGTTTAAGGAAAATCACTCAGATCATAAGTCAAACTGTTTGTTTTTCCCGTGCCGTCCAGAAGGTGTTAACCGTCTGCATGAATCCATGTGAATGCAGCATTAATCCAACATACAACATCAAGGCTACAAACAACCCATAATGCAACACTGCGTAGGGGTCTGATTATATCTGGTGTTGTTGTCTTATATCTGGGCCAATACAATCACATAGTGGTAATGATATAAATATATAAACTGAAGTTAGTAGCAGTTCTCTTACTGTGTGTCTGAGGGTCCAGGTTCATCACTGAAGTTTACAGGAAACTCTTTAGACCGGTCACTCTTCAAAGACAGACAGCTGGGTCCTGGAGACTCTGCTCTGTCCTCCTCTTCCTCCACACAAACACTCATCTTCTGCACTTCAGAGGGCGTTGAGGCAAATACGCAGTGCATACAAGACGTACAAAATGAAGATGAGGATGACAAACAGGTGAAACAAGATGCAGAGGAGGAGCCTCATTTATAAAACGGACCTACGATCAACTTTGATCTAAGTATGACTTAAGCAGAAAACCACGTAACCAAGTAGTTATTTCTAAAACCTTACTTTGACGTGGAAATGGTCTTATCTCTAAGCAAACTCTAGACTTGACTTCAGTAATGTTCCTGCTGGTTATGTAGGGGTACTGCAGTTTGGGACGCACATGTGCCCAAGCCGATATTCTATAAATAGTGTTGAATTAGAAAGCAGTAACCATGGCTGTTCCTAACTAAACCCTCATCTGTGCTATAAAGGGGAAAGGCAATGTACTTGATGTATTTTTAAATTAATTAGAGATTTATAGATCACAGGTGCAGAAGTTGCAAATGGGCTTCTTAGAACATGTGTAAGTGAGGTTTTTCATGCTCAGGATCTTTTATGAATCGAACGTTAGCACGCCGTCGGAAATGATCTTAAGACTAAGTTCAAGTATAAATCTCAGAACATTTTAATAAATGAGGCCTGAGGAGCTGATGAGATGATGAAGCGTGCGCATCGTCTCCCAATGTGTCGCTGAATGAAACTGGCATTTACAAAGATCGGCCACGTCTACGTCTAATTAAAGTCTCTGCCGACTCAAAATGGAGTCTCAGCTAACTGCTTGCACATTTTTACTGGTTGTTGCTCCCTCCCTTTTTCATGTACCTGGATCACCTGCTCAGGTTTATGGTGAGATTAATTTATGACCAACTCTTGAGGATTTATTATTTTTGGTTCAGTCTCATGTAATCTAGTTGAATGGTCCTGAAATAATTAATAGCTTCTAATAAGTTTCTCATATATGTATAAGTTTTATTATCTCAAATTGCTAATTCTGTAGTTCTGGACTCTGGAATCTTTTCATCAAAATGTTTACAGATAAAATATTTTAGCTTTGCCTTAAATGTTATAGGCTCAATGCCTGAAAGAACATTGTTCTTAGTTTTAAATATGTACACTAAATGTTCTGGACTTCAGTCTGTCTGAGGGATCAGTAACACTGACTGTGATCTCAGAACACAAGAATCATGAGGAACAAGTCTGTTCAAGAGTCACACACAGGACTGAGAAAAGAGGAAGAACCACACTCACAGTACACAGTATAAAGAACCCATCCAGCACCTGGTCACTTTTCTCTCAATCTGTGCTTGTTTTCTTGGGTTAACGTTAAGTTTAATGTGTATTATTCAGACAGTCGCGCTGTATTCACAGATGAGACTTTGACAGTAAAACAATAACGACGAATGAACACTCACCCTGCCTCAGACTTCCTCTTTCTCCTTCTGCTCTGTTGACTGAAGATGGAGTCTGAACTCTGACTGAACTCTTTCAGTTTTATTGCCCTTTTTTCATGTACAGTAGCTGGGCAGTGTTGTTCCTCCCCTTACTGGAAATCACATGTGCACTTTTCTTTATCCAGGTTTCTTGGACTTAAGCCAGCTAACTAAGTAAAGATTGTTGTTCGGCAAACTTAACCTAGATAGCTGGGTTGACCTACCTTGAACAATGGTTCTGGTGGTTGTCAGCTGTTGTTCAACTTTTCGACGTGAGCTCTGTCCTGGGACAGCTTCTTCACAGAACTTTGTCACGTTCCTGTTCAACTCTTTTGCTAAAAACATTTGATCATGAATTCATTTTAATCTGCATTTTAAACTTGGGCTGCGGAGCTGCTTTGTTGTTTGTTTCTGTGGCAACAAGGCCCAAAGAATGATGGGACAGTTTGGTTTGTGTAGTGACCATCTGCCCCACACATATGTAACAACAACTCTCTATGCATTTCCATCAATATTTCTGTTCCTGTTGTATTTAAGCCACAAATATCCATAATTTCAATGGATTTTGTATTGATTTTAATCTCTGTACTGACTTGGGGTGACTGGCCTCTGTAAACCTGTATGTTGTGGTTCTACTTGTGTTCACTGTACGGTAAAATCTGAACACCTCATCATTTTAACAAAGACAAAATGATTATTATTTTGTTAGCATTCAACAACATATCCCAAAAGTCTGATCCATCAGCACACAGTCAAAGCCTCGAGGAGTCTGCAGCTGTTGATTGCTGACAAATCCATCGTTTAGTTTTACATTTGTTAAAATTGTCTGTCTGAAAAACACACTGTTGTATGTTTGAGTCTCAGGTCATTGTTGATGCAGCAGCACCACCTGCTGTCCAACTCAACAAACTACCAGCTGAAGTCAAATCTCTTCATCGGTTGTTAAATCACATATCAGACGTCCCTCCACGGTCACTGCTGTGTGTGTGTGTGTGTGTGTGTGTGTGTGTTGTCTTATAGCAGACACACACTCGTTTTCCAGCATGTTCAGCTCACTGAAGGACAAATACTCTCTGGGCCAATGTTTATGTATTTCATGTCACACGTTTTGTGTTTTTCTGTGTATGATGTGCTCAGAAAAGTGATTATTATTCTATGGATGAAACATAAAACATTTCTTTATTATTTACTAAATGTTTTACTCTCAGCATATTCTTTTTCCATATTCTTAAGAGACTGTATGATTATATTTTCTGCTACTTTATACTTCTACTCCACTACATTTACGTGACACCTGTGATGAGCTCATAAAATACAATGAATTGCTAAAGGTCCAATAATGTAATAGATAGTAATATAGTGTCATTGTGAAGCATAACGAGTACTTTTCCTTTTGATACTTCAACTGATAATACTTCTGTGTTTTTAATACAGAAAAAAAAGGACGCAATTTAATATTTTCATGTCGTGGCCCTGCAGCTTTTACTGAAGTTACAGATCTGAATACCTTCTAAGTGTCTTCATTACTTTTTCATTGTAACGATGAAGACTGAAACACGGAATTCACAGAGGAAACCAACAACACAACTTGTTGATCTTGGCTTGGTTTTGATGAGGAAAAAGAGATGCAACTCTGGAAATATAATGTTTGGTTCTAGATGGTTAGAAGAGTCTGTGGACTCGTCTGAAATACTTTCATAACGCTGATAAAAGAAACGACCTTCTTTTCAAACATCATCAGATTTCTCTTTCAGGAAAACGGACTCTTCCCTCCGTGACCCCACTGCATAACTGACTGCATAACATCAGCGCAGAGAGGGACACTGAGGCTGGACTCGCAGCAAAAGTAATAACATGACTTCTTACTTTCAGTCTTGTTACGGCGAGTGCAGCTTGACGCTAACAGGTACGAGGCTGGCGGCTCCTGACACGGTGTTGAGAAGCCGGCTTTCGGCTCTCTGTCCGGTTGGCTTCACTTCACTGCTACAGAGGAGATGTCACGCGCACAAACACGTACTGCGCTGGCGCTAAAGCTAGCTGGCTAATGCTAGCCAAACGGTCTTTTAGCCTCCACGCCACAATGTGGAGAAAAAGTGGAGAAAAATGGAGCACAGCCTATCAAAACAGCGACCTGTTGGATGGAGACATTTAAAACGTGAATACACCTGAATTATGTCAAGTTTAAAGTCGAAACGGCATTTTTTAACGTCCGTATCGTGACGCAGAGTGAAGCAGCATCGGGCAGGCGGGACGTGACGTTGAGGAATATGATTTGACCGTTGAAAAGTGGGCGCGTCATAACCGACGTACCAGGCTGTTGCTAGCTAGCTAGCTAATGAGCGTTAGCTCTGTGCCGCTAAAAGCTGAAGACTGATTGGTGGCTGGATGTCGTGACGTTATTAGTCATGTTTTATTTTACAGGAAGAAAACATGATTGGATTTTGATATAAGAATACAAAGACATAGATTTTTTGTTTTATTTATTGTTTTGCACATGTTGTTAGATGGCTGCACAACATGACTGTGATCTAAAAGGTTTAAAAGGGAATCTTTCACTTCAGTACTGGTGGTCGCTTCAGATGCATTGTGTGTCTTCTTGTGATCTGATGATTCTGAATCTTGTTACATCAGTATGATTTCTGCTCAGCATGGTCACGCTGATGTTTGGACAGAGCAGAAGAACTTCCTTTACTGCAGAGTGGGGTCATGAAAAGCTTTGTGGTTCTGACCTCAGTGTCTGGACGCGATCTTTGGCTGCAGGTTGGACTCTGTGGTGTCCTTAAATATCCTGCAGATGATCCAGCGAACAGCTGGAAACATGTGGCTCCCCACACAGCTGAGGCCTGTTAACACTCGACCATCCGGAGAACCGAGCTGATGTTTAGGTTTTTGTTTTTTTCTACAATGTTGGGGCTGTCATTCATGGATGAAAGCTTTTATTTGCTTTTAAACGTGCAGGAAATAAACTTTGATGATTTGCTGTAGACCTGCTGCCTCCAAGACTGATTTTATTCCTCTTCTCAAAAATGGATCATTTTAAAATGATGGTTTCACAGTGTGTCAGCACAAGTGAATAGTTTCTGCAGCAAGAGATCAAATGGAGCAACTATTTTGATAATTAATTATTTCAGTCACTCAACATTCATGATTTTAGCTTCTCAGAGGAGATTTGCTGCCTTTCTTTGTCATATTTGATGGTAATTTAATATCTTTGAGGTTTTAAATTAAAAACACGCTGCAACACTTTACAAAATGCAGAGCGCCAAGAAATGTTCAGATAACAGTGGAATAACGCGTTCAATTAAAATACTATTCAAATAAAATTTAAACATGAACGTAAAGCAAATGAAGTAAAAGAAACAGAAAAACTCCAAAACAAATGTGTGTTTGGGCCCTTTAAACAAACTGATCTCCTCTCGCAGGTCGTTCAGTATCTCGAGAGACCTCCTGGTCCAATAAAATGAATGAAATAAATACTGTAAATGTGACACTTCACTTCAGGGACATGTAGGTCTTTTATTGTCTCGTTCAGGAAGTGGACGCTCGTTTCTTGAAAAGCGGCTTCCTGTTTTCGGGACCTACACGGTTGATGGGAGACGTTCAGGCAGAATACAGTTTACATGCAGCTTTCAACCATCAGCAGCACTCAGAGGATGGAGTGTAGTCCTGGGTGACGTGGTGCGCTCCAGATGTGAGTCACAGGGGGCGCTATGACCTGTGATAAATGAAGGAAATCACATTGCTTTGGAAAACTCCTGTGAATCTTGCATCATGATCATGATGCAGCATCTCACACAATTCAATTCAATAAAAAAAAAGAAATATATAACAATATATTTATTGTGTCTTCACCAAAGCTTCGATTTATAAACCCTCCATACAGAATGCTTTATTAGAAAGATAAAAGAAATAAGAAAATGGCTTTGTGTTATTATTTCCCTCCTCTTGCTCTGACAGAATGAGGCTGAAGTGATCGTTGTGTTTAAAGGGAGGAGGAGACTTGGCTGTTCTCCGATCAGATTGGACTTCGTCCCTCTGTGCTCTGTAGGTGCGGCATGAAGACAAATCCAGTCTGTGACGGTGAAAAATGTGTGAAGTGGCAGAGAAGCAGTTCTCTTCCAGTCACAGATGAAGTGAACAAACTGAAATCAATGAGTAAAAAGCAGGCGGTACAGCTTTACACAGAACTACATAGGTATTTGTTTGGAGCCAATAGACTTCATGGACGTGCAATACTGAGTAGTTTTTAGTGCTCTTTGAAGAGTCTTGATTGAACTGTGAGGTCATTAAACATCAGTACACACTTGAGGTCCTTGTTCTTCACTTGATTGATTTCCGTTTTCTGGTTTTAGACTTGAGTTTCTTTGCAGATTAAGATTTTACACACAGAACACATGATGCCTTGTTACAGATTCAACTAACTAACATTAAAGAAAACAGCTAAACTCCACGTTGACCGACTACAACAGTAAGAAGCTGCTTACACACAGAAGTAATAATCCAATAACATGATGCACAACAGTCAAATACACACTTTTGTACTTTAAGTCTATTTTGTATGATACTTTTAACTTTTAGGTAAGTATAATTTTCAATGCAGAACTTCCACATGTAGTAGTATTGTCACAGTGTGGTTTTGCTACTTTTCCTCAAGGATCTGAATACTTCCTCCACACTGAACCACAGTACTGTTTGTTGTACTGACACACACCTTTGTTTGTGTTGTGATCCTCGTTCAGGTGATTTTGTTGGTGCGAGACTCAAAATGAGGCTCTGCGATGAAGCTGAGGACAGAAACGCTGCAGACGAGGAGACAGCAGAGTCTGCGGCCTCCAGCTGCTCCAGAGTCAGCGAGCGGCTCGACGTGCCGCGTCACCTACAGTGAGACCAGATCCATCGTTCACCTTTTACATGAACATTAATTTTAACATTGGACATCTAAACATTTCCTCAGTCAATCCACTTCACAAGCACCGATAATCAGAATAAATAGGTTTACCTTTGCATCACTTCTCTGTCTAATATCAAGAATGTGTGTGAGGCCTGATTTTGATGTATTCAGGCACAAAGTCACCTGCTCACCTGTTTGATTTCAGGCAGCTGCTTCATTCTGTCAGGACTGTTCCACCTTCTGTGAGTCAGAACAGTCGGACTGTAAAACCTCAAAGGAGAAGTAGCTCAGTCTCCCTCCTACAAATGCAAACTTAAATTCTTAAGAAATGAAACTCACCCTGGCTCAGTTCTTACTACAGCCTCACCAGCTTCTGGTGGCTGATTAGAGCAAACGTTAGCAAACGTCTGGATGAATACTGCTCCCTGACTTTATAAGTCTTCTCTGCTGGAGGCTCCGTTACACTAGAGAAAGTTCCTCATGGTCCCGTTGAACTCTCTTTCAGCGATGACGAACAGACGAGCAGAGCGGAGTTTACAGCAGCCATCTACCTGCTGCTGACACAGAATCCATCCCAACACTTCAGCTTCAACTCTCAGCCTTCGGACGCAAAGTAAGAATCACTTCGTTAAAGACACCGTTTGACATGTGGAGAGGATCGATATGTATGTTGAATATGAGCCCAGAGTAAGGAGGCGATTAGCTTAGCTTAGCATGAAGACTGGAAGCAGGGGGGAAACAGCGAGCCTGGAATGTCCAAAGTGCAAACACACACCTACCAACACCTGTAAAGCTCAATGAATGTGTATGTACATTATGTACACAGTACATAACCCCCCCATAACGTGTCATTTTGAATGGATTAAATACATGAGACTTAAATGTTAATTAGATAGGCAGAGGTGGAATGTACCTGAGTACATTTACTCAAGTACTGTACTTACTGTAGGTGCAATTACTAGTAGTTTCGTTGGCTATTTCCATTTTATGATACTTCTACTCCACTAAATTTCACAGGACAATATTATACTTTTTACTCCACTACATTTACATGTATGTGACAAATATAGTTACTTTGCAAAATGTGTTTTTTGTGTACAAAATATATAATTGTTGAAATGAAATATGATGCATTGTTAAAGATGAAGTACCCGTTAACCCGCTAACAGTTTGTATATCACACTACAGTACCTGTAACACTGAGAGCAGCTATTTTCCTGCATTATGAGTACTTTTACTTTTGACACCTTAAGTACATTTTGCTGATAATACTTATGTACTTTTTACGCAAGTAAGATTGTGATTTCAGGACTTTTATTTATAGAGTATTGTTGCTTTTACTACTTTTACACAAGTATCTGAATACTTTCTCTATGACAGAGCCAGGCTAGCTGCTTTCCCCCGTTTCCAGTCTTAATGCTAAGCTACGCTAATCGGCTGCTCGCTGTAGCCTCATATTTAGAAATTTCTCATCAATTTGAATCAAAATGTTGAACCATTTCTTGTTTTTCTATTTTCCATTTCAGGAGTTTAAATTTCACCTCTTATTTTAAAATCATTTTCTTTTCAACACGTAATCACGAGCTGAAGATCCTGAGTAGTCCACAACTGTAATAGTTTAGTTGCCATTTTCTGATGAACCTGTAGATGAGTGAGTGTTTGTGGCCTCATGCAGAGCAGATGTCACTTATGCTGAGCTTTGAATGTAATTTCAGACTTGTGTGCGTGCGGACGAGCAGTAAGGGATACGTTCCAAATTTCTAGATTCCGGCTTGAAAACTTACAGTAAGTTCACGTCTCCTTGTTCATGTTACACCAGGATGAACTGTTCTTCAGTCAAACATACGTGATGTCAACATGTTCCAGAGGTTTTGCTGCAGTCAGGAGGAACGAGTCCTTGAAGAGCGGCCACTCGATGGGAAGCGTCACAGCGAGCTTCATCGTTCCAGTCGGATGAGAAGTCTCCTCCTCGAGCTGCTGAAGGAGCTCTGCTTGTAAATCATCAGCCGTCGTGTGATGAAGGTTGTTCGGCAGCACAAAGCTCACAGCCTGTATGCAGAACGGCTGGAGATGGAAATCCAAACTGAGCTTTTGACGTGAAATTTGTGTCTGAATTTTTAAAACTTTTCATTCATCCAGATAACTTCCAGTTCCTTAAAGCGATAATGTGATTATAACATGTTTTGTTTGTAGGAACAAAATGAGACAATACTGATGAGACTGTGGGGGTCAAACGACAAACGAGCACCAAAAACTCCACGTAGAAGCTTTAAAATGTCCTCACATTGACTTCCATATATTCTTCATTAATTCCAGACTCTTTAAAGCATTTTTCAGTTTCTATACAACGAATTACTTTCAGTATCAGTAAAATGTTCACTGACAACGTATTTCATTAGTTTTCTGCTGAAATATCTGCTTGTAGTGACAACAGTTGTTAAGCTTTGTTATGGTTGTAACCTCAGAGAAAGATGCTGCTCCGGTTTAATACTGAAAACGTGCTTTTGTTTCCGAACCCGAACCACACGAAGACTCTGGATGTGAGTGTCCTGAACACACGCCTGTTTTCACCAGAGTGAAAACTACCTAGTGCCATAAAAACGTGACTCCTCCTCTTTGGTTTCCTGATGCTCATCGTCTTCGAACTGAAATCTCCAGTTTGCTCTCTGGACTTGTCTCGCTGCTTTGGCGCCTGCGTTTCTGCAGCGCTGCAGGATGTTTGAATTGTTTCTCTGTTTATCTGTTGAACGATTCTCTGAGAAATGAGTCTTATTGTTTTTATTCTCCATGAAAATTAGCTATGAAATCACAACAACTATGAAGTATACCGTCATATATTGAGATTAAATCATATTTTTATGCAGAATTGTCATTGAGTAGTTTATGTATATTATATATATTACAATAAAAGAAATGGCTTCTAAATGTTGATTAAAGTTTGGGCTTCATTATCAAATCTTATTTTTCTGGGTTGAAAACTAACAGATGATGTATAATACATTGTTAGACACAGTTCTTCTGTGTTGTTCACATGTTGTCTGTTTTCTAATACTTGATAATATATAAAATATAGAATCATAGATGTGTTATTTACCTGTATGTACACATTGCTTGTGTCTGTTCTTTGTTTTAGGAACATCAGTGAATATTTAAGAATCAGTCTTGAAGGCATTAGTGATGAATTCAGAAAGAAGGCATGACAGTGATTCTGATTAACTGTCAGGGTTCCCCTGCATCCTTGTAAAACCTGGAACACCTGGAAATCTTCAATGCTGATTTCTTGTCATGGAAAAGACCCAGACATTCACCAAAATGTTCCAGACAAGAAAAAGCTTCATAACGTACAGTAACTATAATCAGGTTGCATCTGAGTGTTTGAGTGTTTTGTTGGTGGGGGTCCCAGTGGGACTGAAACTGTAACTGTGCATCACGACCTTCCTCCGTTTTTATGACACGTTTTAAGTGTGTTTGTCTTTCAGGAAGTCTGTTTCACAAAGCTTCTGCCCGCCGCTGTGAGGCAATAAAGTTTTTGAAATCTGATTTGAATCATGGTCACTTCATTTATTGACTCAAATAATCAGGTATCACATTATTAAGTTAATCAGTTCAAATGTTGATTATAGATGAATTATTTTTGTAACATTTACAACATGACAGGTATTTGATTTATTTCTCCTTTTAGACTCAGAGGAAGGTTTTGATTTTTGTTGACATGATTTAAGTCTTTATATGAAATGAATAAAATCATTTATGTTTAAACTAAACACATTTGTATGTTCGGTCTTCTTGAGTTCAGACTTTGAAGGTTACTTCCAAAACATCTGAAAATATTTAAACATCAAAATTATAATAAAAATATGTAAAACAAACAATAAAACCCACCACAATGAACATCAAGAGACATAACACCTGCCGTACATCAGGCCATCATCATCATCATCATCATCCGACCCCATCATCAGTGGTTTAAACCAGTTTTTTCTTGTTGCAATTCCTCCGTCAGTCGCAGCTGGACGAAGCTCTCCTCTCCACTCGACCTCCCAGTGACATTTCCCAGTCTGAGCCTCTCAACGCAACCACCTTCCTGATCACTCTGACGGAGACCACGGCTTCCATCTGATGAGAGAAGAAGACAGACAGCAGAAGTCATAAACCAGTGTTTACAGAGACTCCCTGCATCAGCTGTCAGTCAGTGATGCAGCACATCCAGCATGAAGACCAGCAGGGACCTCAGTCCTGCTCAGACCAGAAGTGGAGCGGCTGTGCAGCGTAGCCAGCTTCCTCTCAGCTGTCATGTTAACGTATTGGAGTGAACACACTGAGCTGACTTTGGCCATCGAGTCTGTTGACTGCAGATTCACTGCAGTACACAGAGTCCCTGAACGCATCATTACTGCAGAAACAGAGAGATATTCACTGCTCACTTTAATGATGGATTTACTGCTGTCAGGGTCCAGAGCTGTTAAAAACCAGAGTCTCAGTCACATTTCAACATTTCATCTACTTTTGAAATGTTACATGACAAATATGTAAATACGGAGTCTGCTATAAAAATATTTGGACAAAACAAGAGACAAGTGGACAGATATATATATGATGTTAAAGGTCCTACATGTTCATACAAAGACTGAGCAGCAAAACGTCAGCTGTGATTACTGGACTTCAGCAGAGGTTCTGGTCTGGACAAAGACCTCAAGGTTACTAAATGTAACCGTGGTTCTTTGAAATAAGAGCCGGTGATTTGCAGGCTTCAGTCAGACTGATCTCAGAGCTGTGACAAAGATGAACTGATCAGTGTTTAGTGTTGAAATGAGAGAACAAACAGTCTGAGATCAGATTTGATGGTACGACAGTTGGATGAATGAGGACCACTGTCTCTACACATCTTGTAATGCTGTCAGCTGTCATCCAGCTTTATTTCCTGTAGACATGAACACGACAACAACAGTCGTCTTCACGTCAACTCATGATCACAACGAGCTTCTGGCTCATCTGATTGGCTGGCTGTTCTCTCTCTATCTGTCTTTCTGTCCAATCCTGAAGCCTGTCACCATTCTCCTCTCACAGCTTCACTGAGAAGGTTGGAGGTTTACAGGAAATACTGATACTAACTGTGTTTAGTACAATACTGCTGAAACCAGCATGGACTGACTCAGACCCTCTACTGACCTCCGAGTCTCCAGAGTCTCCAGTCTACAGTGTGGACTCTCCAGTCCATCAGACAGCAGCTTCACTCCTGAATCATGCAGCTTGTTGTTACTCAGGTCCAGCTGTCTCAGATGGGAGGGGTTGGACTTCAGAGCTGAGGCCAGAGAAGCACAGCTGGTCTCTGACAAACTGCAGTCTCTCAATCTGAATAAAGGATAAATGATGTCACTTTAGAAGACAATGTTCCTGCTTGAAATCATTCAGTGTTTAATAATCTGTTCAGAGCTGAAGAAGGTTTAGAATGTAGAAGTTTAGAAAATGGAAACTCCAAACACCTGAACCCAACAGGATGCAGGTTCAAAGCTGTCAAATACAAAAAGTGAAACAGAGCTCTCATTAATATTAATGACAACTTGCTGCTGCTTCAATAAAGACGCAGTGACTTCACCTCTTAAACTCTGCCAGCTCCACCAGTGGCTCCATCTATACAAACTCATGTTGTGCAGCCAAACACAAATAAAAACCCACAGAAACTGATTTAAGATTCCACTCAAGATCCCAAAGTTTACAAAGAGGACAAATATGTCAGGATGAATTTTGAGGAAATGACAAGAAAATACATCTACATTATTTCTTTAAGGAATAATGGAGTCATAGAATCAAAGCATCTTCAGTTCAAACTATTCAGTCAGTATAAGCATCACATAGCTTCATACAGATGTTGGAAAAAGAAAATATTGAATATATTTGTTATTGTCTGACTGTTGAAACAGAGAGGATTTATTTATTCACTGTATTTATGATTTTGTTATTATCATTAAATTAAAGAACATGACATTTAAGATGAAAATCAGGTGTTTCAGAGGTCCAGAGTGAATTATCCAGTGTAGATGTTTCTTGTTATATTAAGGTTTTAAATGTGCAGCTCAACATTGCTCTGCCACAGTCAATGGACTAAACCACAGAAGAAGAAAATAGACTTCAGCATGAAGATACTCAGTGTGGATCAGTATAATATCAGCCTTATGTCTGCAGTTTAGTGTCACCACAACTTTCACATCATATTAATCTCAGCACAGAAGTAAAACATGGTGTCTGACCTCAGAGTCTCCAGTCTACAGTGTGGACTCTCCAGTCCAGCAGACAGCAGCTTCACTCCTGAATCCTGCAGCTTGTTGTAGTTCAGCTCCAGCTCTCTCAGATGGGAGGGGTTGGACTTCAGAGCTGAGGCCAGAGAAGCACAGCTGATCTCTGACAACCTGCACCAACTCAATCTGAATAAAGAATAAATGATGTCACTTTAGAAGACAACGTTCCTGCTTGAAATCATTCAGTGTTTAATAATCTGTTCAGAGCTGAAGAAGGTTTAGAATGTAGAAGTTTAGAAAATGGAAACTCCAAACACCTGAACCCAACAGGATGCAGGTTCAAAACTGTCAAATACAAAAAGTGAAACAGAGCTCTCATTAATATTAATAACAACGTGCTGCTGCTTCAATAAAGACGCAGTGACTTCACCTCTTAAACTCTGCCAGCTCCACCAGTGGCTCCATCTATACAAACTCATGTTGTGCAGCCAAACACAAATAAAAACCCACAGAAACTGATTTAAGATTCCACTCAAGATCCCAAAGTTTACAAAGAGGACAAATATGTCGCATTTTGGGGAAATGTGAACAAAAGACCTCGACCATATTTCTTTAAGGAATAATGGAGTCATAGAATCAAAGCATCTTCAGTTCAAACTATTCAGTCAGTATAAGCATCACATAGCTTCATTCAATGTATTCATGTATTTTTTTATGTCATTTATTTTAAAAACATGATGGGGAATAGAAGATGAAAATCAGGTGTTTCAGAGGTCCAGAGTGAATTATCCAGTGTAGATTTTTCTTGTTATATTAAGGTTTTAAATGTGCAGCTCAACATTGCTCTGCCACAGTCAATGGACTAAACCACAGAAGAAGAAAATAGACTTCAGCATGAAGATACTCAGTGTGGATCAGTATAATATCAGCCTTATGTCTGCAGTTTAGTGTCACCACAACTTTCACATCATATTAATCTCAGAATAGAAGTAAAACATGGTGTCTGACCTCAGAGTCTCCAGTCTACAGTGTGGACTCTTCAGTCCAGCAGACAGCAGCTTCACTCCTGAATCCTGCAGCTTGTTGTCACTGAGGTCCAGCTCTCTCAGATGGGAGGGGTTGGACTTCAGAGCTGAGGCCAGAGAAGCACAGCTGATCTCTGACAAACTGCACCACAGCAATCTGAATAAAGAATAAATGATGAAGATAAAACTCCATTTATAATCCAATCAGATGTGTTCAGGTTTTAAATGTGCAGCTCAACATTACTATGTCCTAATCAATGAGCATTTCCCTCGAATGAGTGACTTTGTCATTGTGTTATTGTGGCTCATCATGATGTCAGCCTTCTACAGACATCATCCAAATGTCTTTATCATTCAAATTTATCGACTTAAATCAAATATTAGTTCAGAGGATCTTCTGTATTCAGATGTGACCATTTACCAAAAATGATAAACATTAATTGACTTTAACAACTAACAGAGGACATTTTCTACAGTTTCCTTCAGAAACAGAAGTCTGTTGTGACTGCAGACTAAATTTAGGACAAGAAACATGAAAATATGAAGAAAAGGACATTTACAACTTTATAGATGTAAGTTATGTATGAATATGAATTAGGTTCAACTGTTAATGAAACATTTCAGATCTACAATAGCAACAGAGAGTCAGTGAACTGGCCTCAGAGTTTCCAGTCTACAGTGTGGACTCTTCAGTCCAGCAGACAGCAGCTTCACTCCTGAATCCTGCAGCTTGTTGTCACTCAGGTCCAGCTCTCTCAGATGGGAGGGGTTGGACTTCAGAGCTGAGGCCAGAGAAGCACAGCTGGTCTCTGACAAACTGCACCAACTCAATCTGGATAAAGAATAAATGATGTCACTTTAGAAGACAATGTTCCTGCTTGAAATCATTCAGTGTTTAATAATCTGTTCAGAGCTGAAGAAGGTTTAGAATGTAGAAGTTTAGAAAATGGAAACTCCAAACACCTGAACCCAACAGGATGCAGGTTCAAAGCTGTCAAATACAAAAAGTGAAACAGAGCTCTCATTAATATTAATGACAACGTGCTGCTGCTTCAATAAAGACGCAGTGACTTCACCTCTTAAACTCTGCCAGCTCCACCAGTGGCTCCATCAATACAAACTCATGTTGTGCAGCCAAACACAAATAAAAACCCACAGAAACTGATTTAAGATTCCACTCAAGATCCCAAAGTTTACAAAGAGGACAAATATGTCAGGATGAATTTTGAGGAAATGACAAGAAAATACATCTACACTATTTCTTTAAGGAATAATGGAGTCATAGAATCAAAGCATCTTCAGTTCAAACTATTCAGTCAGTATAAGCATCACATAGCTTCATAAAGATGTTGGAAAAAGAAAATACTGAATATATTTGTTATTGTCTGACTGTTGAAACAGAGGTGATTTATTTATTCACTGTATTTATGATTTTGTTATTATCATTTAATTAAAGAACATGACATTTAAGATGAAAATCAGGTGTTTCAGAGGTCCAGAGTGAATTATCCAGTGTAGATGTTTCTTGTTATATTAAGGTTTTCAATGTGCAGCTCAACATTGCTCTGCCACAGTCAATGGACTAAACCACAGAAGAAGAAAATAGACTTCAGCATGAAGATACTCAGTGTGGATCAGTATAATATCAGCCTTATGTCTGCAGTTTAGTGTCACCACAACTTTCACATCATATTAATCTCAGCACAGAAGTAAAACATGGTGTCTGACCTCAGAGTCTCCAGTCTACAGTGTGGACTCTCCAGAAAACCACACAGCAGCTTCACTCCTGAATCCTGCAGCTTGTTGTAGTTCAGGTCCAGCTCTCTCAGATGGGAGGGGTTGGACTTCAGAGCTGAGGTCAGAGAAGCACAGCTGGTCTCTGACAAACTGCACCGCAACAATCTGAATAAAGAATAAATGATGAAGATAAAACTCCATTTATAATCCAATCAGATGTGTTCAGGTTTTAAATGTGCAGCTCAACATTACTGTGTCCTAATCAATGAGTGACTTTGTCATTGTGTTATTGTGGCTCATCATGATGTCAGCCTTCTACAGACATCATCCAAATGTCTTTATCATTCAAATTTATCTACTTAAATCAAATATTAGTTCAGAGGATCTTCTGTATTCAGATGTGACCATTTACCAAAAATGATAAACATTAATTGACTTTAACAACTAACAGAGGACATTTTCTACAGTTTCTTTCAGAAACAGAAGTCTGTTGTGACTGCAGACTAAATTTAGGACAAGAAACATGAAAATATGAAGAAAAGGACATTTACAACTTTATGGATGTAAGTTATGTATGAACATGAATTAGGTTCAACTGTTAATGAAACATATCAGATCTACAATAGTAACAGAGTCAGTGAACTGACCTCAGAGTCTCCAGTCTACAGTGTGGACTCTCCACAAGATCAGACAGCAGCTTCACTCCTGAATCCTGCAGCTTGTTGTTACTCAGCTCCAGCTGTCTCAGATGGGAGGGGTTGGACTTCAGAGCTGAGGCCAGAGAAGCACAGCTGGTCTCTGACAAACTGCAGTCTCTCAATCTGAATAAAGAATAAATGATGTCACTTTAGAAGACAATGTTCCTGCTTAAAATCATTCAGTGTTTAATAATCTGTTCAGAGCTGAAGAAGGTTTAGAATGTAGAAGTTTAGAAAATGGAAACTCCAAACACCTGAACCCAACAGGATGCAGGTTCAAAGCTGTCAAAAACAAAAAGGGAAACAGAGCTCTCATTAATATTAATGACAACGTGCTGCTGCTTCAATAAAGACGCAGTGACTTCACCTCTTAAACTCTGCCAGCTCCACCAGTGGCTCCATCTATACAAACTCATGTTGTGCAGCCAAACACAAATAAAAACCCACAAAAACTGATTTAAGATTCCACTCAAGATCCCAAAGTTTACAAAGAGGACAAATATGTCAGGATGAATTTTGAGGAAATGGCAAGAAAATACATCTACACTATTTCTTTAAGGAATAATGGAGTCATAGAATCAAAACATCTTCAGTTCAAACTATTCAGTCAGTATAAGCATCACATAGCTTCATACAGATGTTGGAAAAAGAAAATACTGAATATATTTGTTATTGTCTGACTGTTGAAACAGATGATTTATTTATTCACTGTATTTATGATTTTGTTATTATCATTAAATTAAAGAACATGACATTTAAGATGAAAATCAGGTGTTTCAGAGGTCCAGAGTGAATTATCCAGTGTAGATGTTTCTTGTTATATTAAGGTTTTAAATGTGCAGCTCAACATTGCTCTGCCACAGTCAATGGACTAAACCACAGAAGAAGAAAATAGACTTCAGCATGAAGATACTCAGTGTGGATCAGTATAATATCAGCCTTATGTCTGCAGTTTAGTGTCACCACAACTTTCACATCATATTAATCTCAGCACAGAAGTAAAACATGGTGTCTGACCTCAGAGCCTCCAGTCTACAGTGTGGACTCTCCAGAAAACCACACAGCAGCTTCACTCCTGAATCCTGCAGCTCGTTGTCACTCAGGTCCAGCTCTCTCAGATGGGAGGGGTTGGACTTCAGAGCTGAGGCCAGAGAAGCACAGCTGGTCTCTGACAAACTGCAGAGACTCAATCTGAATAAAGAATAAATGATGAAGATAAAAATCCATTTATAATCCAATCAGATGTGTTCAGGTTTTAAATGTGCAGCTCAACATTACTATGTCCTAATCAATGAGCTTTTCCCTCAAATGAGTGACTTTGTGTTATTGTGGATCATCATGATGTCAGCCTTCTACAGACATCATCCAAATGTCAGCACAACATTCATACACCTATTCATGTCAACACAGATTAATAACATGCTGCTGATCTCAGTCAAGTCTGGAATCACAGGAGAAATATCAAATCAGACAAGTTACAGGCCATTTAGTACCAAACTCCCTCTGAGTTATTATTCCTCCACTGAAACACTGTCAAACACAAAGTACTTACTTGATATGTGTAACTCAGACTGCTGAAGCCTCAAATTAGTTTAAGCTGAACTTCAGAAGTCATTTCTCCACAGAACAAGACTGCGGATTTTGTCCTCCATCTTGTAACATCAGAGTCAGGTTATAAATGGATTGCTTCACAGACACCAATAACTCTTTGAATGTACATTTGGGCACGTGAGTTCTGTACTGAGATAGACTTCAACAAATATGAATCTGTCCTTGAAGACAAAGATGTCTTTGGTGCAGACTATTTATTTGGTTTTTGTTGTAATCTAAATGTCTTTGGCTTCAAATTTGATGATTTGTTAGAGAACAGAATTTTTTTTAAAACTATATACAGTCTGTTGTTGCTCTCATCAGTTCTTCAACAACATTCATATCCCTCACACACTCAACAGCCTCATCAGTACTGACATCATCTTCACTGGACCACAATGTGAGCCTATGGAAGCTGAAAAACTGTCCTGTCAAACATGTCCTTTCTTTACTTTTCATTACTCTATAAATTCCTTCAGATTTGTGCAAAGGCAAATCCTGAAAGTTAATTAACCAAACTTTGTAAACCACAGGCAAGGCTTTGAATTCAATATGCACAAAAGAACTACATGAGCTACAGTCAGTGAACTCACTTCAGAGTCTCCAGTCTACAGTTTTGGCTCTCCAGTCCAGCAGACAGCAGCTTCACTCCTGAATCCTGCAGCTTGTTTTCATTCAGGTCCAGCTCTCTCAGATGGGAGGGGTTGGACTTCATAGCTGAGGCCACAACTTCACAGTGAGTCTCTGAGATTCCACAGCCAGAAAGTCTGAAATGACACACATATTACAAAATGTTATTATGAAAGAGGACACTTTATATTTACTTCATCAAAACAGGTTCTGTCACCAAATGACATCAAATCCATTAACATTTGCTTTTTGATGTGGAAAGCAAATGTTAATAGTTCAGCTAATCTTATCTCACTGTGTTTGACATGAAACAATCAATCTCAACCGTCAATGGGGAAACTAACTCACTCCTCAGTTGGTCGGGGACAAACCTATCTAGGGCTTATAGGGCTGGGCCCGCTTTGCTGCCGTCCAGCCAAAAGATGTCAAGAGTAAAAAAAGAATGTAAAGAATTAAAACTAATTAAAAGTCTATTCAGAAAAAATGTCTTATGTAAGAAAGGTAAAGTAGAACCTTTAATTCGAGCTGGATTTTTTTGGTCCATTTTCTTTAAGAAGGGGGTTTGGTATCCCCTTACATCCCTCATGATCACTATGAAACTGTTACGAACAAAATGATAATAATTGCATGAAAGAAATTCTCAAGGACGTCAGAAATCAACCTTTTTTGCACTCACAGCATTTGAAACAGCTCAAGACAAAATACAACTGACATATACTTTTTGCAATAAACAAGTGGAACCAGGGCAGGAACTTCACAGGGGCCGTGACGGCCATGGCCTCCATGCCCCCTCAGTTTGGCCTTATGCCCCTCAGATGATGATATGCCTGCTGCCACAGGTGATTTTGCTGTTTTCTCCTCTGCCTCTTTCTTGTCAATACAGTTTTTAGATACCAGTGTCTTTTGTTGAGATTCTGAATTCTTATTGGGCAACATAAAGTAAAACGCTGCGCACATTACCAGTGGTGGGTTTATTTATGACGATAGTTTGACACGAGCACCAGCCAACCAGGAGACTGCTAATGCAAACCAAACATTTCCAACTGCTGCAACTTCACATTAAAATCATTTAACTGGCGAAACACAAGTTGACTTTTATTATGAAGTAGTCACAGGAAATGCAATGTGTTTGTTAGTGAGATTAGCCTGACTGCTACAGCCGATCAGTTATAAATATTGCAGGGAGAAATGGAACAAGAAGGAACAGCCACAGTGAGATATTTGATGAACTATATTAAGAATAATAAGAATTTGATAGTGTGTGTATATCTGATGAACGAAGCTGCTCATCTACACTGATTTATAATGTTAATCACATCTGGACTTACCGAGCCTTTCTGCAGTTCCTCACAACTGGAAACAGTCTCCGTCGTCCCTCCACTGATGTGTTGTACTTCTTCAGGTCAAACTCATCCAGAACCTCCTCTGACATCTGCAGCATGTAGGCCAGAGCTGAGCAGTGGATCGCAGAGAGTCTCTTCTTTGATCTGTTCTCTGACTTCAGGAACTCTTGGATCTCCTGATGGGCTGAGTGGTCGTTCATCTCCATCAGACAGTGGAAGATGTTGATGCTTCTGTCAGGAGAGATATCATCACTGTTCATCTTCTTCAGGTTGTTGATGGCTCTCTGGATGATTTCTGGACTGTTGTCTGTCCGACCCAGCAGGCCTCCTAAGAGTCTCTGGTTGGACTCCAGAGAGAGGCCATGAAGGAAGCGGACAAAAAGGTCCAGGTGGCCATTTTTACTCCTCAGGGATTTCTCCGTGGCTTTCCTCAGGAAGACATCCAGGGATGTCTTCCTGAGGAAGTCCTCCAGTACCTCTGTGTTCCTGTAAAACACGTGGAACACGTAGACGGCAGCCAGAAACTCCTGAATGCTCAGATGAACAAAGCAGTAGACTGTTTTCTGGAAGATCACACACTCTCTTTTGAAGATCTCTGTACAAACTCCTGAGTACACCGAGGCCTCTGTGACATCAAGACCACACTGCTCCAGGTCTTCTTGGTAGAACATGATGTTTCCTTTCTCCAGATGTTCAAACGCCATCCTCCCCAGCTTCCGAAGAAGCTTCCTGTCAGCCTCCGTCAGCACCTGTGGACTCGTCTCATGTCCCTCATCATACTTCTGCTTCTTCCTCTTTGTCTGAACCAGCAGGAAGTGTGAGTACAGGTCAGTCAGGGTCTTGGGCAGCTCTCCTCTCTGGTCTGTAGTCAACATGTGGTCCAGAACTGTAGCAGTGATCCAGCAGAAGACTGGGATCTGACACATGATGTGGAGGCTCCTGGATGTCTTGACGTGTGAGATGATTCTGCTGGACCGCTCTTCATCACTGGATCTCCTCCTGAAGTACTCCTCCTTCTGGGCGTCAGTGAAGCCTCGTACTTCTGTTACCCTGTCGACACATGTAGGAGGGATCTGATTGGCTGCCGCAGGTCTGGAAGTTATCCAGACGAGAGCCGAGGGAAGCAGATTCCCCTCGATGAGGTTTGTCAGCAGCACGTTGACTGATGACTTCTGCGTGACATCAGAAACAACCTCGTTGTTGTGGAAATCCAATGACGGTCTGCTTTCATCCAGGCCGTCAAAGATGAACAAGAGTTGACAGACAGCGAGCTTCTCTGCTGTGACCTTCTGTAATGTTGGATGGAAAACATGGAGCAGCGTGAGAAGACTGTACCGCTGGTCTTTGATCAAGTTCAGCTCCCTGAACGAAAGCAGAACCACCAGACCGACGTCTTGGTTTTCCGAGCCCTCTGCCCAGTCCAGAGTGAACTTCTGCACTGAGAAGGTTTTTCCAACGCCAGCGACGCCGTTGGTCAGAACCACTCTGATGCGTCTCTGTTGGCCAGGTAAGGCTTTAAAGATGTCGTGGCACTTGATCGGAGCGTCGTGGAGGGTCTCCATCTTGTAAGTCGTCTCAAGCTGCCTCACCTCATGTTGGGTATTAACCTCTTCACTCTGTCCCTCTGTGATGTAGAGCTCAGTGTAGATCCTGTTGAGGAGGGTTCCACTTCCTTTTTCATCAGTTCCTTCAGTCACACGTTCACATCTCCTCCTCAGACTGATCTTAAGTTCATCTAAAACCTCCTGCAGACCACTATCTGCTGGAAGAGAAAAAAAAATATTCAGAGATTAAAGTGAGAGTGAGAATCTGGATAATAAAAATGTCTTTGAATTTATGATATTCATAATAATATTAAATGCACTGCATAACACAACAAATATCCATCTAATAAATGAGAGTCCTTCAGACACAATGACATCAGCAGACAGATGTACAGTCTTACTGTGTACAGCGCTGGTCTGACTGGCTGTCTGCAGTCCAGATCTTGTTCTGGATCTTTCTCCACACTGGGGACAGGAGGAGTCTCCTGATGAAGCAGACTGGTCCCAGTATGAGGTGATGCATCGTCTGCAGAACCAGTGTCCACAGCTGGTAGAGACTGGATCCTTCAGGACGTCCTGACACAAAGCACAGCAGGACGGCTGCTCCTCCACAGGAACACTTCCCTCTGTCTTTCTGGGAGTTTAAGGAAAATCACTCAGATCATAAGTCATACTGTTTGTTTTTCCCGTGCCGTCCAGAAGGTGTTAACCGTCTGCCTGAATCCATGTGAATGCAGCATTAATCCAACATACAACATCAAGGCTACAAACAACCCATAATGCAACACTGCGTAGGGGTCTGATTATATCTGGTGTTGTTGTCTTATATCTGGGCCATTACAATCATAGTGGTAATGATATAAATATATAAACTGAAGTTAGTAGCAGTTCTCTTACTGTGTGTCTGAGGGTCCAGGTTCATTACTGAAGTCTAGAGGAAACTCTTTAGACCGGTCACTCTTCAAAGACAGACAGCTGGGTCCTGGAGACTCTGCTCTGTCCTCCTCTTCCTCCACACAAACACTCATCTTCTGCACTTCAGAGGGCGTTGAGGCAAATACGCAGTGCATACAAGACGTACAAAATGAAGATGAGGATGACAAACAGGTGAAACAAGATGCAGAGGAGGAGCCTCATTTATAAAACGGACCTACGATCAACTTTGATCTAAGTATGACTTAAGCAGAAAACCACGTAACCAAGTAGTTATTTCTAAAACCTTACTTTGACGTGGAAATGGTCTTATCTCTAAGCAAACTCTAGACTTGACTTCAGTAATGTTCCTGCTGGTTATGTAGGGGTACTGCAGTTTGGGACGCACATGTGCCCAAGCCGATATTCTATAAATAGTGTTGTATTAGAAAGCAGTAACCATGGCTGTTCCTAACTAAACCCTCATCTGTGCTATAAAGGGGAAAGGCAATGTACTTGATGTATTTTTAAATTAATTAGAGATTTATAGATCACAGGTGCAGAAGTTGCAAATGGGCTTCTTAGAACATGTGTAAGTGAGGTTTTTCATGCTCAGGATCTTTTATGAATCGAACGTTAGCACGCCGTCGGAAATGATCTTAAGACTAAGTTCAAGTATAAATCTCAGAACATTTTAATAAATGAGGCCTGAGGAGCTGATGAGATGATGAAGCGTGCGCATCGTCTCCCAATGTGTCGCTGAATGAAACTGGCATTTACAAAGATCGGCCACGTCTACGTCTAATTAAAGTCTCTGCCGACTCAAAATGGAGTCTCAGCTAACTGCTTGCACATTTTTACTGGTTGTTGCTCCCTCCCTTTTTCATGTACCTGGATCACCTGCTCAGGTTTATGGTGAGATTAATTTATGACCAACTCTTGAGGATTTATTATTTTTGGTTCAGTCTCATGTAATCTAGTTGAATGGTCCTGAAATAATTAATAGCTTCTAATAAGTTTCTCATATTTGTATAAGTTTTATTATCTCAAATTGCTAATTGTTCTGGACTCTGGAATCTTTTCATCAAAACGTTTACAGATAAAATATTTTAGCTTTGCTTTAAATGTTATAGGCTCAATGCCTGAAAGAACATTGTTCTTAGTTTTAAATATGAACACTATATGTTCATATTTAACACGATGTGTTAATATTTAACAGCGATTATTGTATCCTGAATGTGTTTACAGTTTAATCCAAGTCGTAAAACTGACCTTTGGTAAGCTTCAGATGTTTAATTGAGGCTGTACTTAGAGATTACGTTTTGCTGAGTTGCATTATTTTGTCAGGTGTACCTGAAGTGGCAGAGGAAATATTGACTATATAATTCAATCCTGTAAAACAAAACCAGTCAGTGATCCCTCATCTTCTGGACTTCAGTCTGTCTGAGGGATCAGTAACACTGACTGTGATCTCAGAACACAAGAATCATGAGGAACAAGTCTGTTCAAGAGTCACACACAGGACTGAGAAAAGAGGAAGAACCACACTCACACTCACAGTACACAGTATAAAGAACCCATCCAGCACCTGGTCACTTTTCTCTCAATCTGTGCTCGTTTTCTTGGGTTAACGTTAAGTTTAATGTGTATTATTCAGACAGTCGCGCTGTATTCACAGATGAGACTTTGACAGTAAAACAATAATAACGATGAATGAACACTCACCCTGCCTCAGACTTCCTTTTTCTCCTTCTGCTCTGTCGACTGAAGATGGAGTCTGAACTCTGACTGACTGAACTCTTTCAGTTTTATAATTTTATTGTCCTGTTTTCATGTACTGTACCTGGTCAGTGTTGTTCCTCCCCTTACTGGAAATCACGTGTGCACTTTTCTTTATCCAGGTTTCTTCATGATCAGCTTCCTCTGCTTGAATCGCTCAAACTAAAATAGATAAACTTAAGCCAGCTAACTAAGTAAAGATTGTTGTTGAAATAAATAAAATCATTCATGTTCAAACTAAACACATTTGTATGTTAGGTCTTCTTGAGTTCAGACTTTGAAGGTTACTTCCAAAACATCTGAAAATATTTAGTACTTAAAGGTGCCCTGTGCAGTTTTTGACCACTAGTTGTGCAATGGAGCAATGTTTAGGAAGTAAACACATGTGTGCTGACTGACACTTGGTGGCGGTAATGTACCAACAAACGTAGCGAAGAAGAAGAAGAAGAAGAAGAAGAAGAAGAAGAAGAAGAAGAAGACTGCCAGCAAACAAACATGGATGTAAACAATGCAGGTGTTGAAATATTAAAACTCTTATAAGTACGTTTTTTAGAACTCAAGGACACAATATTTCTTGGTGAGAAACAGTGATTGTAACTTTGCTTGTTTATAAGAAAACTCCACAGTGAACTTTTAATTATTAATTTCATTTTAGCTCTTCTTCTTTGTTGGAACATCAACATACGTTGAGTCCGCTGTGCAGGCTGGAAACATCAGATTGAAATGTCAGAGAGCTCTGTACACTTTGCTTCAGCATATTATAGCTGGTTTCTGTGAGTGTGGAAGTCCTGAGACAGTCCAACATGTTTTCCTAAACTGCAGGACTTTAAAGGACGTGTCATCAGATCAGGAGGTTTGGTGCTTTTCTGTTCAATCTTTCAATATGACAATCACAAACTGATCGAAGGCGGTTATTCAGTTCCTGCATGAAACAGGTGAACGTGATGTTGTCGAGACAGAATGAAGACTGGGGAGGCAGGGAAATCATAAAAAAAGACATTTATAGACATTTAAAGAAACAAACTGAACAAACAGATTTCAACTGTGACTTTAACTTTACTGTTCCACAGTGAAAGAAGCCTGGAGAAACAGTGAACATAAACATCAAATTATAATAAAAATATGTAAAACAAACAATAAAACCCACCACAATGTACATCAAGAGACATAACACCTGCCGTACATCAGGCCATCATCATCATCATCATCATCCGACCCCATCATCAGTGGTTTAAACCAGTTAAATGGTGACATCTGCTGGCAGAGAGCAGCTCCAGCAGGAGCTACAGGACATGAACGCTGGTGAAAACAACTGCTTCAACACTGATTTCTGTGGGGAAAAGCTCCGCAGGTTGACTGTATGTGTCTGTGTTGATCATGTAATGTGAAAACTGAACCTCCTTTGGCCTGAAAACACGATGTATTTACATCGGATTATTTTCATGTGTGTACTTCCAATCGTTTTATAGACACGATTAATGCATATAAAATCTAGAATCTGCATTTTTAACAGTTTTTTCTTTTACATCAAACATCATATACAAACTGAAATATTAAGATACTGACTTTCCACCAAAATGCAGACAGAATCTGTTGTAGTCAGTTGAGAAACTTCAGTAAAACCTTGAACCCAGACTTTGTTCGGTTTTTAACTTCTTAATTTAAAATGAAGAAACAAAGGCAGCAGCAGACTCCAGAGGACATAACATACTGTTTGTGTTTCATCTATAATGAACTGCTTATTATACTTCGCCTGTAATACAAATCTGCATGGCTGCTTTAAGAGAGTATAATATACCCTGTGTAGAGTTCACCAGTGGTGCAGCACAAAGATCATACATGAATACGTCTATTGTCACGGCTGTGTACAAACCACTGACTCAACAAGTAAACATGCATCTGTAGTTCTTATTAGAGGCATCACTAAGATTGACTGTATTTCACAATAAAAGACAGCTGAATGAAACTTCAGCGGAATCACATTTTATTGCAGAATTAAGGTGAATTAGTTTCCAACAAGTGCTCGCTCACCTGAAGTCCTCAGAATCAGCATCAGAGCATTTACAGAGAGACTGAACAGTGTTTGTCCACCCTCCTGCAGGAGCGGACTAAACCATGTGCACCTTTGTGCACTGAAATATACTCAGGAAACAGCAACAGTGACATCCATCTACTTTATGAGTCAAATTATTCTTGGTTGGCATCTTTTGGGAATTCCAGGAGAGTTTTTTTAAAACAGGAAACCACTGAGGAAAATCCCACCCTCACCCTATAAACTCTGACAGATATCAGGTAGATTCAAAGTTTCCAGGCGTTAGTTTGTGTCCTATCAGTGTTTCATCTGTGACTGGTTTCCTTTTAGGAAAGGGTTGTGCTTTCCTGCAGGAAGTCCTGGCTGTGAATTGTGTTCCTAATGTCCACTGATGTCTGGGTCATTTCATTTACTGTATTTCCACCCAGAGAGCCGACGGGCAGCAACACAGAGACACATAAAGGGCGTACGGACACAAATACAGAGACGCACCCTGATTCGATCACAACTCATGCAGAGATGAGGCTGACGAGCGGGGCAGGGTGTGGCTGTGAAAACACATGAGCTGACGAGATAAAAGCGGAAACCCCTTCAGCCACCAGCTGCTCCAAGAAGCAGGCTCACTCATCTTTCTCTGCAGGTCTTTTCACATCATATTCCAGTTAATCCAGAAAACTCTGAATCTGCTTCTTGGAATATTCCTCCTCCTCCTCCGTAATCATTCCTGGTTTCTCCTTCGCTGATTTCAGCTCTTCCAGTTTCTGTTTTTATTCAACAAAACAGGTCACAGTGTCGAGTTTCTGCAGCGTCAGCAGCAAGACATCCACAATAGCTGCCACTGACACTTCTTCATTTGTTCAAGCTGCACAACACAACTTCACAGACTGGAACAGAGAGACGTGAAACTCTTCAAACTCAAATACTCAAACATCAATAAGGGAGTTAGAGCTGAAACGAGGAGTAGACTAATTGATGGTTCTGATGATTCCAGTTCCCAGATGTGGGAATTCGCTCAGGCGTGTGTGTTCTTTGAGTCTAGGCAGCAGCAAAATGTATAGACTCATCATGTGTGCAGAGGTCACATCCTGTTGTTGAGGTTGAGAAAACAACTGTCGCACTTCCTCATATAGCTCCACACAGAGTTCACTGTTGAATGTGACACGTATATATATATGTATATATATATATATATATATATATATAGCTGTTGAGTATAA
Source organism: Enoplosus armatus (assembly GCF_043641665.1). Classification (NCBI taxonomy): domain Eukaryota; kingdom Metazoa; phylum Chordata; class Actinopteri; order Centrarchiformes; family Enoplosidae; genus Enoplosus; species Enoplosus armatus. Next base: position 2,252,018 of record NC_092200.1, read on the forward strand.
AAATAAACCCCGCCTTTACCAGCTGCAACATTAAAGTAATTTACACATTAATTCATCAATAATTATAACTCAGTAACATAATATACATTATTCTGAAATGGGCCATTCTGCAAAATGTACGTTTTGTACTTTAAGTGAATTTTGATGCAAATATATTTGTACTTTTACTTAAGTAAAAGATCTGAGTACTTCTTCCACTTCTCTAATAACAGACGTGAATGCTGCTGAAGTTACTAGAAGAGTATTTGTGTCTTTGTCCTGAATATTCCTGTTTAATCTCATTTCCTCTCCGCCTGGTTTTGATTTATCTTCGTACCACTGATGTAATGTTTCTGCAGACAGAGCGGAGGACACGATGTAACTCTCCTCTGCCGTTTGAAATTTTCAGGGGTGAACTAAGTTTATGTGGCTTAACCCTGCTCCGTTTGAAAACTTGACTTGAACTTCTTCAGTTGTGGGTGACTTGAGAGAAGCCAAGTCAGCTGTTTCCTAACTGAAGTGGCTTCAGCGACAGTATTTCAAACAGTCACTGACTCGACAAAGAGGAACAAAAAGCACACAGCATGTGTTTGTGTGAGCGTTCTTGTTCCTGTTAAGATGTTTGAAAGTGGACTGAGTTCCTCAAATCTTCTTAAACACTGAGAAAATATTCAGTTGTACCTGCCAGATACTGTGTGTGGGTACATGCTGCCAAAGTAGTGAAAGTATCTCAGAATCATCATTCTGTGAAAAGCACATACAGTACTCCCCACAACACAGTGGGTAACAACATCATGAACTTTTACTGTTAATATGTTCTGAATCACAGCATATTTTGAGTTTCCATCGGGGGGAAATTGTTACAGATGTTTTTCACTTTTTCCAGTTTCAGGGCAACAAACGATGTGACTTTTATTTCATTTTCAGCCTCTGTGAAACTAGATGGTACACATATACATCAGACATGACAACTATTGTGAATTTCATCACTAGGAAAGACACTGACTGCACTTGAAAACTTCAGGTGGATGTTGAAGAAGCAGGTCGGTAAGCAGGAGTAAGTGCAAAAAAAGTGGCATTTATTAACAAATATATTAATGAAACACAGGCAGAAAAGCAACAAAGATAACTTCAAAAAGAAGGAGAAAATAAACAGCTAAAACCTGCAACCGCAATAACTTTTAGCCTTCATTTGCTTACATTTTGCCTAATTGGCCCCAAAAGTAAGCTGAATTAGCTATCAGCAGTTCCTGTTTGTAACGCACCCGTGGATGTACAGACTACTTTCACTGTATTACTTTGATACTGAGGAAAACTTAAAAACATGACGATTCTCAGGCAAGTTCTGATTCTTTTTCTGATTTCTATGTAATGCTAGCAGCCCTGTGAGGCTGTACTTTGGCACTGCTTTTAGCTAACATGCTGATGTTAAGAGGTTTTAAGGGCTGGTAGCTCCAGTCTTCCCCTCAAATTATCACAATTCTATTCTATGTCTTCCTGGTTTCGGTGGATTACACTCTCTGACCTGCAGAAGTGTTTTCATAACCCCCTCTGGTGAATGTTTAACCTGACATAGTTAAACAACTCCGCATAAACAAGACCAACAGGTGGATCAAAGGTCAGAGACGTATGTCTGAAGTTTATTCTGGAGCCCAAATTATCATCATATTGTATCATTAATGTGGCCACTATAATCAGAGAAGACATTAAACTGCTTGTCAGGTGAAACGCTGAGAGAGACGGTACACAGGGAGCGTTCACTGTGGAAAGATTGTGTTTCCAACTGTTAGGTTGAAGTCACCGCTTCCCGCTAAAGACATTGGTATTTTCTCCACTCACTGCTGCAGCGGCTCTATCATTGCTCCTTTACGGCTCAGTTTTCTTCTGGAATAATCTTGTGTCATGATAAGGGCTACAGAAGAAAACCTGCCTCAGGTCCACCTTACATACAAGTTATACTGAGGCCCAGCCATTAAAATAAGACATGTTATTGTGCAACTACATTGAGAGTCCAAAGGGGCTTCACACAAGACTTCAGATAAACTATTTACTGGAAGAAGTTTGGAGAAACTTGAAGAACCCACTCCTCAGTTCAAGTTCTGAAAAGCAACTACACCAATGAGAAAAGTTTACTGTAATCAATTAAAGGCAGTTATCATCAAATTGTGGTGCCAATTTGCTGTTGACATATAGTAAAAAAAACTGGTATTTTCTGGCAGAATGAAGAAAAGCAAAGCTGGTAACTTCTCAAATAAAGTTTGAGGTTTTCTTGCAGACGATGGGAGATATTGGGGAAAAAAATGTATAACTGCACGCTGACTTGAAGATATACCGTCCACAGAATGGACAAGCTGATTAAAGTACATAAAAAGGGAAAATGTACCTACATATTGAACTGATAGACTAAAATATGTGTATAATAAAAATGGCACTCACATATTACAAATAATCTTTCACCTATGAAGTGAATTTGTAAGTAAATGAAGTGTTTTATCTCTGCGACTACATTCGTGAAGCAGTTCTGATGTACTGAACCACATCGTTGAGCTGTCGCGCACCAAAGGATGAGACCACTACAACATGTGTGATCACTTAGTTTTATTGCCAACTTAAGAGATCTCAACTCTTCCCGCACATCAAATGCTAACACATACTAACAAAGAACAGTTAACCAAAGGTTAGAATAACAAATGATTCAGAGTGACATATTAGCAATGAACTAAAAGGTTTACCAAGATTTAGAACTACATACAGAAGCATATTACTGCAATACAGAATTCCCCTTTTTAAAAAGCTGAACGTCTATGAATCAACCCTCGTCTGACTGTCGGGCACAGAGGAGCTGCTGCGATGCCACCACCGCGTCCTCTCACATGTCACACACGACTGACAGTTACAGTGGCGACAGCATCAGAGATTCAATAAAATGACTCGTCATGAAAAAGCAGCCACACTCTCTCTCTCCGTCTCTGGTCAGACTCTCGTGTTTCCTCGTCTCCCTCCTCTGCTCTGCGCTGGACCTCCGTCACTCCTCAGCTGGAGTGGCCATCTTGACGAGGCTGCTCTTGTCGAACCTGAAGAGCCTCCAGCCTTCCTCCTGAGAGAGGTCCTCGGCGCCGCGCCGCTTGTAGAACTGGACGGACGGCTCGTTGTTCTCCGCGACAACGAACATCATGCCGGTGCAGCGCGTCTTCATCGCCAGCTGGAAGAAGGACGAGAGTAAAAAGTTTCATTTTGCGCTGCCATAAAAAGTTAGGGAGAGGCTTTCAGTCTGTAGAATGGGTCAAGCTCTAAAACATTAAATCCTACACTTCCCACAATGCAGTGTTAATGTTAATAGACCCTTACTGCCCACAGCTTTCACACTCCACAACTCCAGTTAAACATAAATATAAAAGAAACCGGATAAAATAAGTATAAATATACAGAAAGATCCTTTAAGTGACCTCTTTCATTGCAGGACGGCGGTAGAACACATTATTGACAGGTGATTTACAGCTTCATCAAATAAATTTTCTGCTTATTAATACACTTGGATGATTTGCCAACAGCGAATGTAAATACAAACCTTCACCCTAGAATGACTTTTCTTATCTTATTTGTGCTTTTACCCATGTTAGATTTTACTAGCGCTTCATTTTCTCTCCCAAGAATAATGTCCGATACACATCGGTTGTGTTTGAAATGTACCAACTCTTTTCCACATGAACAAAGCCACAAGATAAACTCTACTGATCCATCACTGGGAGGTTGAACTGTCTCGACATATTCTTTTATGTTTAGATTTTATATCATTTTGCTATGCACAAAGATGACGTGCCCATTTTTATGTCACCTGCTCAGCTCTGATTGGCCAGTTGTTTCTGTAACCAGGGGAAACACCTGACACAACACCACATCTGTGTATTTTATAAATGATTCTGCCGTGCTTCAGTAAACACACTCACATCACTGAGGTGCCGCAGGAGCTCCGACCCAATGCCCAGCCCTGGAAAAAGAAAACAAAGACAGCCCATAAATAAAGATGCAGCTAAGAAGCAACTGAATGTGGAGTGGACTAGATGCGTTGCTGTTTTTACCTCTGTGTTCCTCCATCACGTAGAAATCCTCCAGGTAGAGCTGTTTGCCAACCCAGGGGTCGTAAGTGAAGTAGTACATGGCAAAACCCACCACCTTGGGATCTGGAGAGACAACGAGGAAATAGTTGAGTATCTGCTGCTGTATTTATTTCTATATATATATATATATATATATATATATATATATATATATATATATTCATATCTTTTTGTGCATTGTATTTAGTATTATTATTATACCTCCATACCTATATTTATATTATGTACAGTACACAAGCTAGCCGTGTTTAGCTCAGTATGACTCTTAACGGGTCTCTATACTACCTCAACACGGGTTCATATATGCACATATATGTTTGCACAAATATTTGGAGCAATGCACAAGTCATGTACATGCCACGCGGTATTGTAATGTGGAGTATTTAATGTATTTGGCTTTTGAATTTTGTAGTTCATATATTTAATTTAAAAGACTTTTTTTAATCCATCTCCCACCTCTTTAACAGACTTCTCGTGCTGCTTGGACACGTGACTGCTAACACGAAGGGCCGAGTAAACAAATTATAATCCAGCTTTTAAGTATCAGTGAGTTAAATTAGATTTCTGACGCAATTTGAAGCCATATGTCAAGTTACTAAATTAAGCGTGATGTATACATTAGATCTGTGTCTGAGCTTGTTTACAAAGCCTGAACACCGGCAGCTGCAGCTGTTATGATGATGCATACAGTTATTATACAAAAACAGGAAGCACATACTGTGTGTGTGTAACCTTTATGTAAACATCAGCCAGTCTGAGCAGATGGTGGAAACAATGCCGTCATAAGCTCAAACTTAGAAATGTTATGCTGGGAGATGAGATCATTAAAGAAACTCAGGTTGGGCACTTTGATAGCGGTGAAGATGTAAACATCCAAAACTATGTATGTGCAGACAGAGAACACGTGGCAGCAACCTGCAACACTGACTGTCTGCCTTAAAACCTGGCACCTGCCTTAAGACTTAAAACTGCGTACTTGTGAACAACATTTGAATCGCTTTATCGGGTAACCTGTTTGAACCTGATGACCCTGTTTGTGTCACTTGATCTTGAACAGGTTTCTGGTGAAGGAAGCAGCACCAGGCTGCATTGATTAGTGTGTTTTTCTTCTCTTATTTTTTTTCGCACCATCACTGCTGTTCTCTCCTTGGATTTCAGCGATGATGCAATGATAAAACGGGGTGTCACCGAATCCATCCTCAAGGAGTTCTGCAAGGAAATAAAATCTCTAAGCGCAAGACAAAGAATACTGATAATTTGTGCATATAGATACATGGAAGTAACGTAAAAGCTTACCTTTTTCAGTCAGTGTCACCTGGTGCTCCATCTCTTCGTATTTTGCAAGTTCCTGGGACATGAAAGGCGGACACAACATGTTCTGTTTAGTGCTAAAAAGATTGGTTGTTTGACACAAGCACACAACTGATACTGAAGCTGAAACTAATACATAAACACACATGTTTGATACGGACCCCTTGTTAAATGTGTAAACGGTGTACTAAACGGGACATTTTACACTTGGTTACTTTTAGCAATTAAAAGAAGTGCTTATAGTTTTCTGTCAAATACATTGATTACCACAAAAAAAAATTCTACTCTACTCATCAGCTGGTATATAAGCAGATTCAGATATATGTGTGACAAGATAATAAGATAATATTAGTTGATATATCATAAAAAATTCTTCCAAACTGATTATTTGTTGAAGGAAAAATGCCAAAGATTCACTGGCTCCAGCTTCTCAAATGATTTCCTGCTTGTCTTTAATTTATAATCATTGTACATTGAATACATTTGGTTTTGGACTGTTGGTCAGACAAAGTAAGGGATTTAAAAAGTGTCCTCTTGGGGTCTGGAAAACTGTGATGGGCATTCTTTTACTTTTTTTTTAAATATCTTATAGACTAAATAAATACTCGATAGCCCGAAAATAATAATTAGTTGCAGCCCTAGTTGGGTTAGTCAGGTGGCATGAACACAACCATAATAACAATTCATCAGGGTCAACCTTGATAAGAACATAAGCTGGACGTAACACTGACCATATTTGGAGAACCGGCAGTCAAACCGGATATGAGTCGTCTGGCTGTAAACAAAGGCCACCGACACTAATCTCACACTCGGACATCCTCCGGACATTTTCTACCGACCACTTTATCACCATTTAGACGGCGTAACTCATCGGTTAAGGCGCCGTCTGACTTCGACAATGTCGTCGGTACTAGAGTCTCAGGTCATGGACAGGTCAAGGCTAACTAACAGTTTAGCCAACAATCAGCTAGCTAGTTGACCTCAGTTCCAGCCGGGGACGCAGTCATGTTTAATTCATATATTATAATATACATTTAAAGGAGTTTCTGACCACATTTGTGGTCTGTCCTGGTCTTGGGGCCTACCTTCACCAGTCGTAATATATCAGACACGTCCCTGGGTTCAGCTTTTCGTAATTTATACTCCATTTTCTTCTTTTACTCTTTTTTCCTCTCGTTAGAAGTCCTCTGTATGTGAAGTGAAAGATTAGATGCTTCTTCATTCGCTTCAGAGTGGCTTTTTCCCCACAGTCAGCCTCTGATCCGGACGCGTTTGTCGAGACAAGAACATCCAGTAAGTATCACCCTCGGCTGGGTCGCTGCCGTTCAACTGCCTTCTCCTTTGTTTACATCGCGGCCTTTATACCCGGCTCGCGCTGGAATGCGATTGGTCTGTCGCCACAGCGCTCAGATTTCTGACGAATCAACGACACCCTCTGGACATTTTTTTGTCCAATTGGGGCACAAAGGACGCTCACGTGAAGAGTCTGTTTTGAATCTGTCATAAGATCTTTGTTTTTGATGGCGAAGGCAGAAACCTGGAAAAGTATTTTCTTCTTCTTCTTTTTTTTACCAACATTCTTTTTATTGATTTTTACAACTTAACAAAAAAAAAACCCAATTACATATTAAACAAAACAAACCGATTTCCCCCCACCCCCCATATTATTCCAGTTCTTGGTTGGGTATCAGTTCAGTGAGTTATACTATATTCTAGTTCGTTTTATAGAAAAAGAAACCAAAACACATTTCTGTTATTGGCCACTGCGGAGGGCCACCATCTACTCGACCCCAGGCACTTCCATCATATGCGTCAAGTCTGATGTTGTTGATGTTTTATTGTATAAGTAATTTTCTCTAAAGGGAGAGTTGTAGATAGCTCGGACAACCATGTGCTTACTCTTGGTCTTCTGATGTTTTTCCATGAGAGGGCTATTACTCTTTTTGCCAATAATATGCTTAAATCTACAAATATTCGTTGATTCTTTTTAATTTTCAAATTATTTGGGTATAAAAGTATTTTCTTCTTTAAATAACTCAGTGGTCCCTTTAACTGTTAAAAACAATTAACAGGTTCTATGTGTACTCCATATAATTTAAGGTGTGTTAAACCCTAACAGGACATGTAGTTTAATACAATACAATACAATACTCCATACTAGCAACACAAGTGGAATTTTCCACCTCACAGACAGTACATTTAGGTGAGGTCAGGCTGTATCACTGTTACAACCCTATGCAATAGGATCCTATATTTAAAGGGGTATGCCAGCAATTTAGTGGTGTACCACAAAGTTAGGGGACTTGTGAGAGACTATTTCTTAAAAATAATTTTCAAAATTGATGCAGCAGAGGTCGAGGTATTCTGACTATTAGTCCCAAATCACTGGATCCTACTTTTCCCACAATGCAGGTTTGTAATGAATTTGTAGTCTCTAAACCCAATCTGAGTTATTTTCTCAGACTGGACAAAGCTCCTCCAGAACCACAGAGGACATTATAAAGCTGTTTTCACAGACTGAGTAAACAAACTGTGTAAAATCATTGGAGTGCCACTTTAGTAAAAAAACATTTTGGATTGAGCAGGTTGTAAAACAATGGTCTCGCTGCTGAATAAAGTTATACATAAAAGGTCACAGCGAGCTAAAATAACTAAATCTTAAACAAACTCTCCCAAAACGGTATTTGTCATTTGCAAATCTAAATGTTTATGAGTCAATATTAAAGGCTTTTTGGTACGATCCATCAAGTCTGCAGCTGGTCTGCAGATGCTCTTTTACAGCAGGTAAGTTGTCCAATGATTGGAGGGGGTCTGCCTGATCAACGTCCAAAGTTCAGCTTTATTGTCATTATACAATACAGGATTGCACAATGAAATGCAATTGTAGGCCCCCTCCCTAAGATGTTGAATGCAGGACTTTGACTTGTAGTGGAATATTTTCACAGGGTGGTATTAGTACTTTTACTTAAGTAAAGGATCTGAATACTTCTTCCACCACTGACAGATCTTGGATGCTTCAGAGGACAGTCAGTCTGCCTCAGATCCAGATCCGGAGCAGTGCCTGACAGCCTGTACTCAGGGTGGTGCGTCATGGGGCAGTGGGCGGGGCCGAGTACCAACCCCGGAAGCCGTCCTGTGGTCCTAACAGCCTGGCACCCTTGCACTGATCTGAAGAGGAAATCTGTGGTTTTTCTCCTTTTTATTCAGCCTACCGGCTTTGTTTGGACCCCCGAACCTGTACCGCTGACATTCCGGACACCACAATGCTCTCACGGAGGTCAGTGTGATTAAAAACGTGGTTCAAAGTTGTGTTGATGCTACTGCTGCCTTGGACTTGCTAATTACAGAAGCAACGCTAACCGTTAGCATATTTACAAGCCAGCTAAATAATGATATGAATGCTAGGCATCCTTGTGAACTACTTGTGTCAATGATTTGTCCTGGTGCTTTGTTTGTAGAGCTGTTTTCTTTTAGCTTTTTGCTATAAAATGAAATAAATCAGCTTCTCCTGGGAAAAGTTTAGCAGGCCCAAATAGGGTGGAGATTCGTTGTATACATAAAGGGTGTGTCATGTTCATACCACTACTACAACAAGTACCCACATAGTACAAACAGCAAGTATTTCACTATTTCACTGTGGAGAAATGTACGCACAGTGTTACACTACTGTAATGTTATTGTAGCAGGTCAGACTCATTCATGTACTTTGGTGTATAAAGTATTGAGTTTAAAGTCTTAGACATACATTATGTTTTAAGAACTCATATGTAATGCATGCTAAATCTTATTCAGCAATGTAACTTGTCGCTACAGCTATCAGATGAATGCACTGAAGTAAAAAGTAAAATATTTTCTCTGACATACACAGAGTTAAAGGAAGAGAAAAAATATCAAAAATGGAGCACTTAAAAAAAAAGAAATTATGAATAAGTTAAATATACATCAAATTAAATAAAGAGGAGTTTTGTTAATATAACCCTTGTTACAATAAGTGTATTCTTGCTCGTTATTACCTTTTAACATTTCATATATAATTTAAACTCCAAAGCGATGTATTCTTTGGATTCTTTGGATTGGATTAGTTCTTGAAAAAGGAGTTGTACATAATGGAACTGAAATCAATACGAAACAATTTCATCCTCTTGTATGAAAAGAAGATATTATCTGTGGTTTCAACATCATGAGTAAGTGTACATACAGTGTAAATACAGTTATGAGGTATGGTCACTTTTCATGTCTGGATTAACTGTGCTCTGTTGCTTTACTGAACAAGTTGGAGCAGATGATTTTATAAACAAAGCTGCTTAACAGAAGTTTTGTGTCATGCAGTTAGGGTGTGTCTGTCTGTCTGTTCAGCTGTGGGCAGCTGTTCAGCTGTGAGCAGGGCAGGATTAAAGACGGATGCCTTTGGATGGTTATAATTAGAAGATGAGGATGTAACTGGACTCCTTGGCCTTGAGGTCATCTCATCTTTTTTCTTTTGGTCATGTCCTCATGTGGACTGCAGGTTCCTGCTGCTGCGGTCGGCTGCGTCCCTGACGACCAGGTCGTTCTGCTCAGGGGGCGTGTTGAAGCAGGGCAAGGCGCCGGACATGGCTGACGGTAAGACAGTAAGACCGCAATCGTGCTTCCTGTTTGACTTAATTGACCCCCACCCAGTTTAATCATAGAATCATAATCATGTAACCTGGAAAGTAACTAGTAACTAAAGCTGTAGTACAAGTATTAAGTCACATGATATGGAAATACTCAAGTACAAATACCTCGATTGAAATAGAAAATGGCAATTCAGTCTGATTATGAGGCACAGACATACCTGTTCACCACTTTTAGGTAAGAACATGTTCATCCCAAATAGTAAAATGACTGAAAATGCGCAGCTTTATAGATTATAGTGATTTTATGGTTACACCATTTCAAGTGCCAGACAAGACAAGGCTGTTGTTCAGGTTATTGCTGCATGAGCTGGCCACATCGCCACACGGTTTTATTTCTGCCTACTTCTGTTTAATGTTCTCGGGTCTTTCAGATTGAGATGCAACGACTCATTTCCCCCCCCTGGATCTGTCACATTCATTCAGTCATGGCGGTACTCACTATTGGAAGACGTCCTGAGCTGAGGTTTCTGAATTGGTGTCGGCAGAGAAAAAGCTTGAGTGCATCCCTACTTTCAGATGTTTTGACAATATAATACTCAAGGACTCGTACTAAATGACAGGTATTCAGTAATAAGCTTGAAGCTATCAAATGGTCTAGAAACCCTAACCCAGTGAAGGGAAGCTCTCCTCCTTACCTCCGAGCCATAGTCAATCCCTGCATTCCTCTTCCTCTGGGTGATAGTCCCCTCGCTCCCAAGGACCCTGTGGTCGCTCTGTCCTGTCCCCACACTGAGATGTAGAGCTGAAACGATTAGTTGATTAGTCGATTCGATGATGAATTCATCTTTTTTTAAACGCAGAAGCCAAATATTCCCTAATTCCAGCTTCTAAACGGACCAAACAGGCGATGTCTTCGGCTGTAGGAATATGTGACAGGAATATTTTTCCGCATTTTATGATACTTTAGATCAAACCTTTAATTGATAAATAAGAGTTGGCAGATTAATCGATAATAGAAAATAGTTGTTTGCATCTCTAGTGAAATGATCTCTCCACTGAAGTCAGGTCACCTAGACATGCCATGCTGTGTCTCGTGCCTCATTTCCAGTCTCAAGTACTGTTGCATCGATGTACTTTTCATTTTTGATGATCTAGGGTTAGTATGTCCAGGAAGCTCACGTCACATACAAGTGGTTGGTCTCCCGATACATCCAGCCTCGTCCCCTGATCTTTTACCCTGCACCTGTTTGATCATGTTTGTTTCTCCGCAGGAAATCCACTTTTACACGTGTCTAACGGTGTGTGTTGGTAAACCAAGACAAATCCTAACTATCTAAACCACACTACTCCTACCTGTAGTAATTCTCTTCTAGTTGCACGTTAACTCCCCCTGCATGTTTCCCCACTGACTGACTGAACATCTCTTTCACCTGAAGCACACCTTGTTTCATGTACAGCAGATTTTGCTGTGCACCTGATCTGCCTTTTCTGTAGGTCTGGATTTAACGTTCATGCCGGCCGCTCCACAGTACAGCTAAACCTTCGACGGTGGCGTCTTCTTCTTCTTCCCTCTGTGGCACTGAACTTCAGTATTTTGTTCCGGCTGTGTCCCAAATGATTTGTCTCCGTTCGACTGCTTCTTTCCTCTGTGTTGTTTCATATTGTCTCGCTGTTTGGGCCTCGATAAGCTGCAGCCTTTGAGCAACAATTGAGGACATTTTTACAGTTAAATCATTATCAGACCACTCCACCTTTGTAAGAGTGGTAAAATTGATTAGTAAAGATCTGTGAGATTGAGAAATAAGTTGGGCCCTTTTGGTGGCATCACAGCACATAATCACTATCGGAAAGATATTTAATGACACACCATGTCAGCTAACAGTGACTGAACTGGTTTCCCTGAAGGCTCCAGCTGTAAAATCAGCAGTGTAACAGTCTGCAGTGAAACTCTGCTCTGACAGAGACGGTATGAAACATGTAGCCTTGAACTTTTGGTGCTTTCACTGCACTGCCATACACACATACTCAGATTTACACACACACACACACACACTGATTGTTTCTTCTGTGTTTTTCAGTGCGAAACAGGCTGAGAGAAATCGTGGGAGCTTCCACTAACTGGAGGTACTGAACAGTCTGTGTCAAAGCACCAAGAAAACACGATGTTTTGCTTCTTTTGTTATTGTCTAATTGTGTCTAATAACTAGGGCTGGGCATTTCTGATAATAGTGTCGGTATGATACCTTCTTATTTCCAATACAGTCCTTACTTTGAGCAATATTAACATGTTTATTTAACGTAAGGGGCACAAACAGCAGCAGCACCAGAATGTCTAAATAAAATAGCTGTTAAAATTAAGATTGAAGCTTTTGTCATTCATGGTTCTGTAATTTGCTCAGTTTTCAATTAAAAGACAAAGCAAAAGCAAGACAAAATGTATTCATTAAATACAATAAATAACATAAAAACAGTAAAAGCAATAAAAATATAAACACTGGTATACCAGACGCTGGTGTGAAAAATAATACAAACAAAAAAAAGAAGATTTAGATCAGGAACTATCTGACCAAAGAACAAGTACACAAGATTATGAATTTGATCAGACATTTGATGCCAACTTTCGGAACTTGGACACATTTCTGTCGTAAGTAAGTATTGATACCCACTTCTATCAATAAGGTTAAATTTCCAAAATCTGTGAGAAGGTTTTGCTCTCTAACTGATTTGCTTTATTTCAATAATTAAGCTTCATATTTAAAAAGGAAATTCAAGATAAAATTTTAAGACAACAAAAGAAACGTCTGCACACTGTATATTAGCATGCCACACTGCATTTCACGACACATATTACACTGAATAAACCTTCAGAAGAGAAACAGGACAAAAAAAGAAATGGATATTTACCAGCAACAAATCCAGAGAGCGTATCTTTAATTAAGTTTTATATTTAGTAACATGCTCACTGATCTTGTCTGCAGCGACCACCAGCAGGCCATGACGGAGCGCGTGTCGCTGTCGTCCATGTTGGCAAAGTCTCAAAATGATCTTCCAGCCAAGAGGATGAAGGACAGCTACCTGGAGGTCCACCTGCCTCTGGGCTCCGAGCCACAGCTCAGAGAGAAATACCTGACCTTCCACAACACTGTCAGGTACACACACACACACACACACACACACACACACACACACACACACGCACACACCAATACCAGTGTGTCGGTTAACAGACAGACAACCATAAACTAGAAGTCACCTCTTCCTCTAACGCGTCTTCTGTCTCTTTTCAGGTTTGGTAGAATCCTGGAGGACTTGGACAGTTTAGCAGGTATCACTTTAACACAGAAAGTCTGACATGAAAAGTCTGGCATACTAACTTACTGCGTACTACATACTCAGTCAGTATATACTGCGTACTGCCTTCTAATGAAGTATGCCATTACCAGTGGACTGTTCACAGTGAAGTACTCTGACTGTGTCGATCATGTGACCGGTCCCAGCTACGGAAGTAATAGTTTGTCACAAATGTAAATCAACGTAACGTCTTCCACTACATTTAATATTTTCCAGTATATTTTTGAGGCAAATTAAATATGTCCAGTAAGCTCACGTCACATGCAACAAAGTCTTGCTAATACATGCTGGTACACATCCGGGTATTTCTCACGTACACAGAATCCACATACTGTGCAGCTGGAACGCACTACATACTCTATTTGACATCAGACTTCGTATGAACAGTACGTTAGTTTGCGGTTTCGGACGCAGCCCACTACATGTTCTTCCTCGTCTCTCCCCTCAGTCCTCATCTCGTACTCTCACACCTATAACGTGGCGCTGAAGAGGTCTCCTCTGTCCATCGTCACCGCCCTGGTGGATAAGATCGGTAAGAGTCCCTCATATTTAGGGTCCGGTCTCAGATGTCAACATCCAGGTCCCTCTTCTCATAAACTCTTGTGTTTTGGGTCTATTTCTATAGTTGGTCTTAGTGCTGAAACAATTAGTCAAATAATTAATTAGTTGATTGTTAATCGTTTAACTTATTTATGAAGCATCAGTGTTAAATATTTGCTGGTTCCAGCAACTTATGTGTGAAAATAATACTGTTTCTTCTGCTTTGGTTTACTGTAAATTGAATATTTTTGGTCAGACAAAACAAGCTATTTGAAGACGTCAGCCTTGTCGTCAGTAAGATAAATAATCACTATTTACTGCCTTACAGTTCTCTTATTATCTGATGTCTGGCTGCTTTATTTGGTGCCACCACAACTCAAATGACTTTGTTCTCATTTGACCTAATAGACCAAAACTTAAAATGTCCAAATAAACCTCGACAAACATGCTTGTTTTGAACGCACCCTTGCATCCAGATGTGTTTTTGTTAGCGGGCAGTTGTGAGTTGTAGGAGATGATCTGTAGTTCCACGTGTGCGACTCGTTCATGTTGTTTTATGATGGACAGACATGAGGCAGCACATCATCTATCCTGACTGCGACATCAAGTTCACTGGTCATGTGACGTGGGTGGGAAAGACCTCTATTGAAGCCAAGATGCACATGTCACAGGTAGACACCCTTCCTGTCTACTTACACACACACACACACACACACACACACACACACACACACACACACACACACACACGAACATGCATATCAGCAGAAAAACAAGGTCAAACAATAAGACAAAGGCAAATAAAAAACAAATGAAACAAACATTTATTCTCCTTGTGTAACATCTAAAGAGGGTAAAACTTTAATGATATTATGGCTGCAGAGACAAAGAAAATAAAACCACCTGCAGTGACCCAAATTTCACCAAAAAACCCACCCCCAAGAATAAAGCTGTCATTGTCCCTCCCAGATTTTTTGATTGACACGTGATCGCTTGTAAGCACAGTGCAGAAACGCAACAGGAAAAGACAAACAAGACCAAGAAAAACTCAAAAGTTGCAGATTAGCAGTGGAATGAAATCTCATAATGTGACTCTTCTTGCAGTACCGTGATGGAGCGTATGCCCCAGTTCTGGATGCTACTTTTGTCATGGTGGCCCGGGATCCAGAAAACAAGAGGTAGGACTCTCAGGCCAAACATTTCACACAGTGCGAGGCGCATTCACACAGAATGAACATTCATGTAGACAGGGAGTGAACCAGCACTAAATCAGGAATCAGATTTACCATTTCTCATGTGTACGACGCTTTTATTGTGTAGACATTTTCATGCATTTACGTTTCTGCATTTCTGTCTGCAGGGCAGCTTTTGTAAATCCACTGAGGCCAGAAGGCCCAGAGGAGGAGAAACTTTTCCAGGAGGGAGAAGGTATGAGATCCTGACATAACCTTAAGATGAGATGACGCTATCCTCTTTATGCTGACTTTTTTGTCCCTCTTTTCCCTGTGTTGTGTGTGTGTGTGTGTGTGTGTGTGTGTGTGTTTGGTTTCCAGCTAATAAATCCCGCCGTGTGGATCTGAGCACGGCGTCGTTGCTGAAGGTGGCTCCCACAGACGAGGAGAGGAAGATCGTACACAGTCTGTTCCTCAACACCCTGGACACGAAGTATGACTGAGATACTATGAAACTGAATCTGCACTTTACAACTATGGTTGGAGTTCGTCACAGTAAAATAGTTTTGTTGCAACGAGTGAGCTTTAACCAAAACAGTGAAACTCTTCATCTGAAGATTTTTGTCCACTTTGGCTTTAACGCCTGATTGCTGCAGCTTCTTTTTATGCACAACAATCCAGAGGTGTGGCAGCTCACAGGGTTGTTGTTTTGTGTTATTTTAAGATTTCGATATCTAACTGTGTGTGTTTATTTTTCTGTCTTCTTGTCCTACAGGACGGTCAGTTTCCGCAGCAGACTTCTGCCTCCAAACTCAGTGTGGATGGAAGATGCCAAACTGAAAGGACTGGAGATCTGCCACCCTCAGGTGAGAAATGCCGTCACAGCGACCCAGAGCCCAAAGTGACACCTTCACTGTCCAACCGACAGTCCAAACCTCAACATTATTAACAATACATTCAAATTCTTAAAACAGTAAATCATCACATTTATGAAGCTGGAACTGTGAAATGTTTTTACATGAGAAATGACTTAAACGATTAGCAAAATAGTTTTCAGCAACAACATTTTCATATGTTTTGTATGTAAAAACCTTAATTTTTTAAAGTAACCAGTAACTAAAGCTTTCAGGTGAATGTAGTGAAATAAAAAGTACAATATTTCCCTCTGACATGAGGTGGAGTAGAAGTAGAAAGTGGCATGAAAAGAAAAGTACCTCAAATTTGTACAGTAGTTGAGTAAATGTACTAACCACGTATCACCACTGGATGTATCACTTTTAAGACTCCACATCTACATCTACATCTGTGTGTGTGTGTGTGTGTGTTGACCAGGAGAGGAACATCTTCAACAGGATATTTGGGGGTTTTCTGATGAGGAAAGCCTACGAGTTGGGTTGGGCCAACGCCTGCTCCTTCGGGTGAGAGCTTTTAAGAAAAGATGATGTTTTGGGAGAGAAAGAACTTCTTGTTCTGCTGCGTGATGTTAAAGTGTTTGTTGCTGCAGAGGATGTCGGCCGAGTCTGGTGGCCGTTGATGATATCCTCTTCCAGAAACCCGTGGAGATCGGCTCCCTGCTGCTGCTCTCATCACAGGTCAGAGAGTCTTCTGTGATCGTGTCCATTTAGATCTGATCAGCATCTTTGAGGGAAACCTTCAATGGCAATAATCAATTGAGGTTTTGCATTTTTAGCTCTTCATATTCAGAGTTCCTGGACTGCAAATCAGAATCAGAAATACTTTATTGATCCCCGGGGGGGAAATTCGACTGTACTGTTTCCAGCAGCATGTTCTGATAAACATTTGTTCCACCAGCAGCTTGTGTGTGTGTTTCAGGTGTGTTACACACAGGGGAAGTACATCCAGGTCAGAGTTCACAGCGAGGTGTTCGACCCGCTGACCCGCCAGCACAACACCACCAACGTCTTCCACTTCACCTTCTTTTCTGACCGCGACGTCCCCAACATCATTCCCAATACATATGGAGGTGAGCCGACACACACACACACACGATCTCACTGCAACACACACAGCTGGACACAAAGATTGTCTCGTATGCTTGAGGAAGTGTAGCTACTAGCCTGGGAAACTGGATCCACACTGGTCGAGCGTGCCCTCTTTTGGAATTTGCTCATGTTTTCAGCCTTTTTGTGGGAAAAGTGGGGCATCTAATATCAAGAATACTGGATTTTTTGTTTTCTTTTGTGTAAAATCTACCTCCTGAAGATCCTTGAAAAATTGTGACCAAAGTTTATTTTAGTTTATTTAGCTTCAGTTCATCGCAAACATTCAAGTATAAAGTAGCATAAAATGGGAATACTCAAGTAAACTACCTCAATTTGTACTGAAGTACAGTACTTGTGTAAATGTACTTGATTATATTCCACCACTGGGAGACAGACGCTGTGTTTGTCTCAAATTTAAAAGGCCGTGAAAAGAATCACTTCTCGGTCTGAATCGTGTTTTGTGTTTGTTTGCCTGACAGAGTCGATGCTGTACCTGGACGGGAAGAGACACTTTAATCAGACTGTGGAGCACTGAAAGCAACATGTCTACTGCCTTTCAGCATCTGACCAACGCGGTCTTTATGTGTGTGTGTGTGTGTGTGAGTGTGTTAGAGGTCAGTTGAGAAGAATGAATGCAGTTAATACAGTATACATCCTTTTTATATCACGCCTTTACACAACCCACATGGGGACTGTGTTTGATTCCTGTTACTTTATTTGTTCTGGTGGTTTACATTTTGGTGTAGAGATTACAACAGTGCCATTTATTATTCATTTATATTTTATTTACTCTCTGTTTCACACTATCAGACGTTTCGTTTGACAGCCAGTCAGCGGTTACAGATTCTCAACAGTCTCGTTTGACTGGTGAAAATGAAGCAAAAGCTTCCTGGCCTCGTCATAACCTCATGTATTCCTGATTAACTGTATGCATGGCTTTACAGTTATGTTACATTTTTATATTCCACTGTCGCTTATTCGCACAAAACTCTTTGACTTTACTTTTTTTATGTTGAATGGGAAGCTATTTGTAACATCTTGAGAATTTTGACTCACCAAACTATCACCTGGACAATGTGGTCTGGTTTAAATACTGATGCTGAGAGGGTTCATTTTCATTTTTAATGTTGTGCCGACGTGAAATGTCGCTGGGACGGCTTTTCACCCAGGTAACAGGGTTTAGCTGCGCTACCACAGAGCAGTAGATTATATCATTAATAACATCATTGTGTAAAGAAAATTAAAAAAAGATAAACATGAGACTTTGCAATGGAAAATTAAATCCAAAAAG
This sequence comes from Enoplosus armatus, assembly GCF_043641665.1. NCBI lineage: Eukaryota > Metazoa > Chordata > Actinopteri > Centrarchiformes > Enoplosidae > Enoplosus > Enoplosus armatus. The sequence continues at coordinate 2,270,381 of NC_092200.1, forward strand.
GAGACAAAAAGGACAATTAAACTAAACACAGAAACAGTTGAGTGATTGGTTGCATTCTAGGTAAGAGGAACAATCATGGAAGATCTTCTGTGTCTCGTCGTGATTTCCTTTATGAGCACCTGTGTTTCCCTAGTTTAGAAGCACCTTAGACGAGCTCCTGGGGAAACATCACTGCAGCGGGAAGAAAGCGTAGGACCGGACCTACACACAAACATCAGCAGAGCAACGAGCTGCTTACCTCCGACACTGTTTGGGCTCCCTAGGGTTCAGGCGAGGGGGGAAGGGGGAGAGGAGGGAGAGAAGCAAGAAATAAATAGGGATTGTTGTGTGTGTGTGTGTGTGTGAGAGAGTGAATGAAGAGGGAGTGGAAGCAAGAGGGAGAGAATGAAAGCCATAAAACAGTCTGTCAGACTGCTGCGAGCGAGAAGAGGGTGTCTTTAAGTCGAATGCAATAAATGAATTCCTATTGATCTTGACTTTGCAGTTGTCCTTGTGTCTTTGCTTCCATTATGTTTGATACAAGGGATCATTGGTGGGTGAATATTATATAAAACTTAAAGGGACTCTCCTCTAAAGTCTCCTGTGGCTCTGGAGGGGCTTTAAATACCCCTGATGATGTATAAGTGATGCCATCGGAGTTATTTATCTCATCTTTGGTTTGAAATTTATAACAGAAAGAAAATAAATGAGGAAAACCTCATTATTATTATCACTGCAACCAACCCTGACTGATCCGCCAATGAGAGCCAAGGGAGACCATGACATAGTTGTGCGACATCATCCCTCATTATCATAAAGAAGATGTGGAATAAATATATGTGTATAAATAATTAAATGAATACAGAAAAACATACGATTATTTACGTCATTATTGCTCATGAATCTATTGGTTATTATTGATTTATATATATGTATTTATTTATTTATTTATTTACCCTGACACTACACCATCTAGAATCAGAATAAAGAAAAATGCATAAATGCAAAAATGTTTATCTACTTTCTTATTTAAATGTTGTTTGAGTTTAGCTGTATTTCTGTCTGTCATGTTCTTAGTTATCTAGTTAGCATTGTAATAAATTAATGACATATTATGTGATGCCTGTTTGAACGTATACAGTAAATGAAGTACAGTAAAAAACGTTTTTTTAAATGGCTTGTGATGGTTTCTCTTCGTATTACTACTGCTGTTTGGTTTCCATCATTTCCACAAATCCAGGGGCAAACTATTTTACCTTTCCTATGTTGTGGTACCTAATCTATATTCCTGCTTTGTTAAAGGAAGGAATATTCTGTCAACAAAAAGACTTTAAAAACGTGCCTGTAATCTTTCATTTTTACGTGTAATTTCTGCCCAGGGATCAATAAAGTATTTCTGATTATGATTTTTTAATTAGTCTAAATGAACAATCCCCAGTCTTTTCACCTGCATTACTGTTCAAATAATTGGCATGGACTATTTCCTTTGATTTAAATATTTTTATCTTATTTTTCATCTTTTCAGGTTTTTAAAAAAATGTATGCATTGTTGTGTTAAATTAAATTTCAGACGCATTTCCGGGCGGCTATAAAACCTGTGAGGAACCAATGTTCGACGCAGAAAGTGTTCACCGGACTCGTTTCGTAGACGGACACTAACACGGAGCAATTAGCGGCCAACAGTGACTAACAACCGCTGTTATAATCCCTTCAGAGCCAGGTCGTCGTTCAGTAGCATGCAAAATATGTTAACCATTATCTCTAACGCACTTTGTAGGATCACTGGCAGGAATGTGGTGAGTGGTCTGCGGGTTAACGTCGAGCTGGGGGGCGTTTCAGCGCTGATCGGTGATGCTAACAGTTAGCTAGCCTGGTTTTGTTTGGCATGGGGCTGACCTTGCGAGCGGACAGCATATTAGCCGCACTGGCTAGTTTGACTTTTGCTTTGTAATATGCATGTCGTGGGCTGATATTTAATGTACTTTGTGCTTGTATGTTGTTGAATGAGAAAAATGGGAAATGAAACATGGGCACGGATGAACGCGGGCATAACCCGGGAGCTGCAGCCGCGGTCATTTTCTCTTTCCGCTCTTTCTGTCTTTAAGCTTTACTTTGTGTTGTATGTGAGTCAGTGGTTTGTGGTGGTTTGCCTTCCTCGAGCAGCCTGTACCGATGGAGATGCACTGATGTGATCAATACTAACCAATATCGGGTTTAAAATGCAACCTCAGTATCAATACAGTAACTACTTTTACTATCGGGGCTTCCACTTGTTACAGCACTTTTCTCTTATCTCTTAAAATACTTCATAAAAACTAAAATCCTTGAATTCAAAATGTTAGTTAAATAAAAGAACATAAGTACTATCAGAAAAATGTATTTAAAGTGTCAAAAGTAAAAGTACTCAAAATCCAGAATGGCTCCTTTCAAAGAATATTATAGTATTCTGTTTTTATCACTAACGAATACACATGAGGGCATTTTAATGTTGTAGGAGTTCGTTTTAGATACTTCTGGGTAGATTATTAGTGTAGTGCTGCACCATATCAGATTATCATCATAAAAAATAACTAGCAACTAAAACTGTCAAGTTAATGTATTGAGGAGTAGCAGTATTAAGTAGCATAATATGGAAATACTCATTAAGTACAAGTATATCAAAATTGTTGTCTAGATATAAGAGCATAAAAACTGTAAATCCCTGTTTCACACAATACATCATCATCATAAACACTTGATGATAAGTTATCACAATATTAATTAGGATATTGTCCACATTCTGTCGTTTAAAAATAATATCTGATCAAATTTAATGCTCATTGTTTCACTCTTCGTATATGCAAAACATTAACCTCAACTAATTTAGCTAGTTTCTAATCACAGCTTGCTCAGAATGTTTTGATGTGGACAACAGAAATCTGAGAAAGATAACATGATACGATCAAATCATCACAATGTGACTCTTTTGAAATGCAGTAAAGGATAATAAAGGAATTACAGCGAAGCCCAACTTTAGTACTTTTAAGTTTGAAAGGCTACCTATTTTGCATTTGCACTAAAACTTAGATATTGGTATTCAATTAAAACACATCCGTGCATCCACATTCACTCTGCTGATGCTAATAGCTAAAGCCACAGCACCGGCAACAGCATGTTGTGTCTGTGTTGTGGTGCTTCAGCAGCAGCAGCAGGGATCCCACAGTCCTTGGAATATATTTGATGATTTGAATAATTCTAACATTGAGAGAGAGGATACCACCTGTTATTTAATACCTTTTTATATGACCTTGTTGAGTCATGAAACTTGACTTCCAAGTGACTGTAGGAGCCATGTTGTTTTACGGCTTTCATTCTCTCCCTCTTGCTTCCACTCCCTCTTCATTCACTCTCTCACAGACACACACACACACAACAATCCCTATTTATTTCTTGCTTCTCTCCCTCCTCTCCCCCTTCCTCCCTCGCCTGAACCCTAGGGAGCCCAAACAGTGTCGGAGGTAAGCAGCTCGTTGCTCTGCTGATGTTTGTGTGTAGGTCCGGTCCTACGCTTTCTTCCCGCTGCAGTGATGTTTCCCCAGGAGCTCGTCTAAGTTGCTTCTAAACTAGGGAAACACAGGTGCTCATAAAGGAAATCACGACGAGACACAGAAGATCTTCCATGATTGTTCCTCTTACCTAGAATGCAACCAATCACTCAACTGTTTCTGTGTTTAGTTTAATTGTCCTTTTTGGATTTAATTTTCCATTGCAAAGTCTCATGTTTATCTTTTTTTAATTTTCTTTACACAATGATGTTATTAATGATATAATCTACTGCTCTGTGGTAGCGCAGCTAAACCCTGTTACCTGGGTGAAAAGCCGTCCCAGCGACATTTCACGTCGGCACAACATTAAAAATGAAAATGAACCCTCTCAGCATCAGTATTTAAACCAGACCACATTGTCCAGGTGATAGTTTGGTGTGTCAAAATTCTCAAGATTTTACAAATAAACACTAATTAAATAAATGATAATTAAATAAATGATTAAATTTACAACACAAGTTATGTATCATTGATTATGGCTGCAAGTGAAGATGATCATTTATGATTAATCTAGTTATTAGTCATTTTAATTTCAAAGAAATATGCCCAATACTATTTATCAGAGCCCTTGGTGTTGTCTTCAAATTGTTCTTTTTGTCTTTCAGTACAAAAAACCCAATAATGTTAAATTTATAATGATATAAAACATTTATCATAAATGTATTGACAATAAATATTATTAGGATTGTTGATCAATTATATAAAATGTTGTGCCGATTTGTAAAATATCAGGTCTAGACGCTGTTGGGCTGGGGCCAGTCTTCTTGTCCCCCCCGCTGTGTTTCTCCTTATTTTAGCTTCTAGACGTCACCGTGTGTGTGTAGTCTCCGTTTAGCTGCTGCTTCTGCTGTTTTCACCTGTAGACGTCTGCTCGTCGTACACTCTGTAGAGCTGCTCTGGCTGTGCTGTGCTCTGGTCTGATTGGTTGGCTCCTGTGTTCCCCCAGTTGCTGATTGACCTGTCAGAGTACGTCAATCTAACCTCACCAGCGGCGCCGACCTTGGCAAAGACTCAGCGGCAACCACCTAAACCACCACCAGTCAGTACTAGAGCGTCTGCTGCACAGTTAGTTAGCGCCCAGACCGACCAGCTAGACAGACCAGTAAGAACACGTGTAGCATCCTCCATGTCTGCCTGATAACTAATGGGGGGTGGGGGAGGGACTTAACTTGTGTGAAATTCAGAGTTAAAGGACCTAAAGATGTCTAAAACAGCTTTTGGCAATGTACCATCCATTTCTTCTTATCTTTTGAGGTTTTTGTTCTGGGAAATGTCATCTTTTTAAACAGAATCACAGATGTATGTGTCTTTAAGCAGCCGCATTTATCGTTTCATGGACTCAAAGTAAAACCAGGGTTACAACTAACAACAATTATTTATTTCACAAATGTCTTATTTCTTTTGATTTATTGTTATTCTATAAAAGTCAGAAAATGGTAGAAAATAGAGGCAATGTTTTCAAATGTTTCAAATGAATTGAGAATGTTTGGCTTTTTTGTTTGACTTAAACAATCGATCTATTATCAGAATTAATGTCGCCTAATTTTCCGATAAACTGCGTTCCACTGTGATGCTTTACTTTACACAAACCTCTTCACACGCACAAAACAAAAACCCAGATTTGACTTAACGGTCCCAACTCAAGGTCTGCTTTCTAGCTTTCACTGGAGCTTCATCCCGATCACACGGTCTTCATCAGCAGATGGGAGTTTTGCTCTCTTGTGATCTGGAGCTCAGTAGCTGTTATGATTTTAATCATTGTTTGTGTTTGGCTTAAAGGATTCACCTTTTTTAAACTCAAGAATGAGCGTTCCCGCTAGTAGAAAGTTAGTGAGTGGAACGTTTTATTTTCAAACTTATATTTACAAGATCAGGAATGAACTTTCATGCTTAAAACCGCTTAAATGACTTGAATTACTTTACGTACAATTTGCTCTGCATCATAAAGTTGGACTTCAGATTTCATATTATCTCGATACGATGCCGCTGACAGTCGTGCAAATATTTCCTGAAATGGATCACCACAGAGCGTAGTTAACAATTGATCTAAAAGTATATATTTTGTTCTATTTTAATCATTTATTCTGCAGCAGAGACGAACTGTCAGTTGTTTGGTAAAGTAAACAATGTTCAGAGCCACGGCTGAAGATTTGGCGGGTGTTGTTCTCCCACCCTGTTACTGACCTCCCCACATCACAGACAGCTGTAGTTGTCCGGTCCAGGATGAATCACCAGACCCAAACCTGATCCCAACACCTGAAGCCCCTCTTACCCTCCACCTGCTGTGAAGAGGAGGGCAGCCCTCGTGCTTGTTGCTCATTATGTATCTGTCTTTGAATGACCAATGGATGATGTGTCTGTTTGGTCACCAGGGTGCAAGAGTCGTGGTTTCCCGCTCCTTCGCTGACTTCACCCCTCAGGTGACCTTTGACGTCAAGGTGGGTCGAAACAAAAATCAAAGTAGAAGAAAGGAAACTAAAAATCCTGACTGCACAGAACAACTTTGTTAGTTTTTAATGCACATTTTTGAATTTGAGCAAAAGAAAACACCAGAAATTCTAAATTACAGCTGAGGTGTAAAAGCTGAGCGTGCTGTATCACCGGTTTAGTTTTGGGAGACGACATCTACTCTTGTTCTGATTGACACACTAGGTCAGCAGCCATTTTCTAAACTGTTAAACGGTGTTTTCCCTCCTTACTGTCCTGGCCAGTAGAAATGCGACGTGCACCGGCTGGAGGAGGGTCCCCCGTTGAAGGCGGAGCTGACTCGGGAGCAGGGCTTGCACTACTACCGCATCATGCAGACTGTGCGGCGCATGGAGCTCAAAGCTGATCAGCTCTACAAACAGAAGATCATCCGAGGCTTCTGCCACCTGTATGATGGACAGGTGAGAATACGCAGAAATATCCAGAGGAGGTGTAGATCTAGTTAAGATGGATTGCAGCTCTCACTGCATTTCAGATGTTTTTATATATAAAAGAAAGCATAAAACATAAAATATTGTAGAGGCAGTTTCTCAAACTTCAGATCAATTCTTTTTGGATGATCTGGCCAATGTGGCAGTAAAATTTACAGTAAAAAAAAAACCACACGGTAGAAAGTACTGTCCAACACTGTACCTTTTTATGACTAGACAGTGCAGATTAACACACACTAAAAGTTTATACATGATGTGAATTATGTGTTGAAACATGGGAAAAGACCCAGACAGCTTTGTCTTCTCCCACAGGAAGCATGTGCAGCAGGCATCGAGGCCGCCATCAACCCCTCCGATCATCTCATCACAGCCTACCGCGCCCACGGGTACACGTACACCCGCGGTGTGGCCGTCAAAGAGATCCTGGCCGAGCTCACAGGTGAGACGGAGGTGTCGAAATCAAAAACTGTGTGGATGACGTACCTTTTTTATTATTATTTTTAAACATGCCTGCAGCGCCGTCACTCCTCATCTTCGTTCCTCCTCAGGCCGTAAAGGTGGCGTGGCCAAAGGCAAGGGAGGGTCAATGCACATGTACGCTCCACATTTCTATGGAGGCAACGGCATCGTGGGAGCACAGGTAAGCACGCAGAAATATTTCATGTTTTGAGATTTATTTTGGACTGTAAATATCTTGATCCCCAGGTTGCACTGACACTAATAATTTGCACAAAGTCATCAATATATAATATTTTTCCCAGTGCTGTTACATGTAACTGGGCTGTGCATTGTCCAGGTTCCTTTGGGAGCCGGCATCGCTCTGGCCTGCCAGTACCAAGGCAACAATCAGGTGTGCGCCGCGCTCTACGGAGACGGGGCAGCCAATCAGGTGACTATCCTGCCAATCTCTTAAACATTCATCACATTAAACACCTTTACAGTGATATGAATACACTTGCTCAACCCCACCTGCTCCTGTCCTCTCTGATCCAATCAGGGCCAGCTGTTTGAGTCGTTCAACATGGCCGCCCTATGGAAGCTGCCGTGTATCTTCATCTGCGAGAACAACAAGTACGGCATGGGGACGTCGGTGGAGAGAGCTTCAGCCAGCACAGACTACTACAAGAGAGGAGACTTCATACCAGGAATCAGAGTGAGACACGCACACAAAACTGCAGATGGAAACCTTTTAGATACGATGACGCTGAAGTTAAAAGCTGTCGTCACAACCCCGTCTTAATCTCCTGTGCTGTCAATGTTCACCTCAGCCGTGGTTAAACCTCGGGGTCATGGGCGGTAGCTGCAGTGTGTCTGTTGGCCGTACACTGCAGCTGGCCTGTATGGACCTAGACTATAACAGGAGGAGGCTGACAGTCCGTCCTGGCAGTTGCAGGTGTGAGCATGCACTCAGCTGTCTGATGCTCATGTATGATACTGCACACAAACAACTGAAAAGGCTGCACTCGGATGTTTTTAAGGGAATCGGATTTTCTTGCTCAACACTAATATAAAGAACTGTGCAGTCCCAGCCGCTGGTTCTGAACTGAAAGGCTGTTCGTTTTCTGGGAACCTTAACGGTTACAGTATTAGCGTCCCTGCATGTTTCTCTTGTGATCTGTTTTTTATCTTGTTTTCTTGTCTTGCAGGTGGATGGGATGGACGTCCTGTGTGTCAGAGAGGCCACAAAGTTTGCCGCAGACCACTGCAGAGCTGGAAAGGTGAGGAGAAACAACTTCCAGACAGTTTAGTGATGATATATGATGGATCCCCTTCACAGCTTGTGTCTAGTCACTTGAATTTATTCTCGAAGCTAAAGGACAAATCCTGAATCTCCCCACAGCATTTATTTTCCGTAACTTCTTTTCCTCAAACTCTTGGACTTCTTTCAGTCAGAGTGTGAGGCAAAAGCTTGTAATGTGGATCCAATTCTGAGAGGAGAAGCAGATTTTATCCAGCGTGTAAAGATGGCCTTTGAGAAGTTTGGATCAACTCTGAGAAAAACAAATGTGTGTTTCAGGGTCCAATCATAATGGAGCTGCAGACTTACCGTTACCATGGACACAGCATGAGTGACCCAGGCGTCAGGTGAGTAACCTTTCAACACGGTGACCTCTGTAGCTCCTAAATGACGTTATCCTGCTGGATCTGCGTCTCTTCCTGTTTAATGAGTTGGTTCATTTGTTCTGACTGTGATGTAACTTCCTGTAGCTACCGCACTCGAGAGGAGATTCAGGAAGTGCGCAGTAAGAGTGACCCCATCACCATGCTGAAAGAGCGCATGCTCAGCAACAACATGGCAGCTGTAGAGGAGTTCAAGGTGAGTGCAGGTGTCTTTAAAAGACATCGTCCAGCATCAGTCACTGGCAACACGCACAAGAGCTGCATCGTCTTTTCCATGGAGAGCGTGGCTAAGCTCTATTAGCCAGCTGAGCCTTGATTATCCGCCATTTTTGGTCCCCAAAAGTAAACTCAACTTTACCTGAATTACTTTAACCCCTATGACGTGCGTTCATTGCTGTTCTGGTAAACAGGAAATGCAAAGAAAAATGTAACTTTGTGTAACTTCCACACTGTGATCGTGCCAGGACTGAGGCTCAGTTTTTGTTCACATATTCCACACCCTGAATGAATGATGTTAAAACCTGAAGACATTAACTTTAGTACATTTTCCAGGTCTTTACCAACTGTATAAATTGAGTTTCAGCTCACTGGGGGAAATTTTGTGCTTGGTCATTTCTGGACTGAAAGCCCCGTCAGAAAATCTGAGTGGAGGTTGGTGAGAAGGTCGTGTTTTTGAGTAAAGGTGGGGGAAGTATTCTTAAGAAGAATGTCAAACCTGCCTTAAATGGAAACGCTGAACCACAGAAGCACCTACACATTTGTATCGACTCATATTTGACCTCATATCGTGTATTTTTGGGCTAGATGTTGAGAAAGTAGCCTTAACTTGGAAAAACAAAAATTAAGTGCTTTGTGATCAAAGAGGTGCAGAAATCCAGTAGTCTGATGTTGATCCACTGACTTTAAAGGTGAGTGAGTTTCAGGCGATGCTAGTATGAAGAGTTGTGTTATGGAGAAGATAAGGAGGGTTACAGATTACCTGAAGGGTTATTGGACTAATTCAGTCTGTCTGAAACATCTACTGGTTGTTAGTTGAGTATGAAAACATTGGCAACTTGCGTGTTGCCAGATTTTCTAACAAGCTCAGCCAGCTGAAACCCAGATTATTAGAGTTTAACTTGACATATAGTCCATCTGATCAACACACAGACCATATTTCAGACTGGGCTTTCACAAGTCCGTATACCTAGGCCTGCCCCAGTCCTCATTAACTCGCCTGCAGATGGTCCAAAATGCAGCTGCAAGGATGTTGACTTCAAAACGCGAGCACATCACCCCAGTCTTGGCCTCTCTTCATTGGCTCCCAGTTCAGTTTAGAATTCAGTTGAAGACTTTGCTGATTCCTTCAAAAGCTGTGTGTTGGATCTGTAGGAATTAACGCGGGTCCTCTCTGTCCTGGCAGGAAATCGATGTTGCGATCCGTAAGGAGGTCGAGGAGGCGGCTCAGTATGCAACATCGGATCCGGAGCCGCCGCTGGAGGAGCTGTGCAACCACATCTTCAGCAACAACGCACCGCTGGAGGTCCGCGGGACGCACCCCTGGTCCGCACTCAAGTCCGTCAGCTAGACGCTCACACATACACTCCAAATATACGCGTGTACTCGCACCGACCGTCTAAACGAGGCCCCTTGAACTGCACCGACACCCTGACTTTTAAAAGAAATAACATTCAGCACCTCCTTCCTCCATTTTAGATTGCATCATTCCGCACCTTAATGGGACTCAGCTTTGACCTGAAACCTGTCAGTGTTATTTATTTATAGTTTTATATAGAAATATTTAAGATTTATTCTTCGTATGTTTGTTCTGCCGAACATCTGACCAGCCTGTCTGTGTTGTTCCATCATCGTTGACAATGAGTGATTTGTGGTGTATGAAAAGATTGTTGCTGTGTGTATTGACAGGTTTTTAAATGTTGCAGGGCTGCGCAATATACGCACAAAACTTAGGTAGCCCCCCCCCCCCCGCACTTTTTAGTTGCATTTTCAGCCGTTTTCCAGCTTTTAAATGTTCAGAAAAAGGTTTTCCTCCATGAAACCAGCGACAACCACTTTGAAAAAACAATCATGAGTATTGTAAGGTTGGTCTTGTTGAGCCTTCTCAGACCTCTTTGTTTAGTTTGAACATTTTGACATTTTTTGAGACCGCAGGGATTCAGTATTTCTTTTTTTTCTTTTTTGTCAGCAAGATGGAAAAAAAGCTGCAGCAAATTTTGCAGGTAAATATTTGTATGTGTACTTATTTAGGAATTTACTTATCTCTGAATATTAAGATGACTGTTGATCAGTGCTGTCAGAAAATATTTTAACAGTGAATTAAAGCCCTAAACGTAAATATTAACATACCAGCCGCTTCACTTCTCTTTCCAGCTACACTGGAGTTCTTGAACTTTCCAAATAATCTCTACCTGCCTGACTGAGCAAGGAGACAGAAAATAAAAGAATCTGGTTCCAGTTGATTGATTTAAAAGTGAAGTGTACCTCTGCAGGTAGATGGATGCACTACAATGTATTGTTTTATAGTTTTTCTGGACACATTTTAGTCTGTTTTGGCAAATTATGTGACCGCTACATGTGAAGATGCACTTATCATTTGGAACTAGTATCTGTTGTCAAATTTACACTCATGGGATGACAACGCAGCAGCAGCAGCAGCAGCAGCAGCAGCAGCGTTGACTGAGGTTTCACGTATTTCTCTGTTCTTTTCGAGAAGGTTTACTGTTACTGGACCTGAGCTTGTACAGATGTGAAGCTTGACTTGACTATTTGTGTTGAACTGAAAGACTGTTCGGCTGTAAAATAAATGCATAAAGAAAGCGGGAAGATGAATGCAGCGTTTCTTTCTTTATCTCATCAGAGTCAGTCCACATAGACATCAGCCACTGTAAAAACTAACATATTACTGTATAGCATTTTCTTTTCATGCCACTTTCTACTTCTACATTTTCCTGATCATACTTACATTCTTTTACCTACTTTTGCAAGGTGGTATTAGTACTTTTACTCAAGTAAAAGATCTGAATACTTCCCCCACTGTTGACCACTAGATGTCACTACTATACTGTCAATACTACTGTATTTATCAACAGTCATGGCAACCAAACATTACAGCGGAACAGCATGTTAATCAAATGGAAGTGTTGTACTCGAATACTTTATTGGCTGTTTATGAAAATTCTCCAACACACACACACACAGTAAAAGTACAATAAACTTCATGTACAGACACGTACACTGCACAAGTATTATCAGCAAAGTGTACTTAAAGTATCAAAACTAAAAGAACTCATTATGCAGAATGGCTCCTTTTTATACTTTGTATACTTCTGGGTAGATTAGTAGTATAGTACTGCATCATATACAAGCATATGATGTAAAAAGTAACCATAGGTCAAACAAATGTAGTGGAGTAAAAAGTACAATATCTCTCGTGAAATGTGGTGTAGAAGTATAAAGAAGCATAAAGAAGCTCAAATGTATTAGTGAAACATCTTCAAATAGCTCCTCACATCTGAGAGGCTGAAACAGTTTTCAGTGGATCAACTAATTGTTTCAGCTCCAAATAAAAGCAATAAAAAGGATCTATTTCTGAAACAATCTAACGTTAATTAAACAGGACTGTAGTACTTTATTAATATAACAATAAAAAGGAAGATTGGACTTATTAATCGCTTGGTGTTTTAAAAATCAGAAAACCAGAAACTGTCTCACTGTCTGTTTCTCAGCACTACTTTACACACCTTGTATTAGGAAATAATATGGATAGACCTCTTTCTGGATCTATTTTGTCTTTTATTTCCCCAAACTTTATTTATAAGAATACGTCATGAATCACAACAGAGACCAGTGGGACTTTACATAAAAACAAACCAAAAAAAGAGCTAATATTAATCATATTAACAGCGTTCTTATTGTTTGAAGACAAGAGTTAATGTAATGTTTGGCAGTAAAAAGATACTCTGTTAAAAGTAAAACTTAAGTAAAAGTATGAAAGTATTATCAGGAAAATGTACTTTAAATGTCCCATGACTGTTCTACTATTATTCTTCTTATTATATATTCTATCATTAGATTATTATTCCTCATCGTTAATCGTAAAAGCAGCTGTTGGAGTTGGTTGAGGTGGAGCTCATCTTGAACTATCAGCTAATGATTCTTTTCATTCTGGATTAATCAGCTGGTCATTTTCTCCATTAATCGATCGATTGTTTGGTGTGTAAACATTCTGCCGTCACAACGACCCAGAGCCCACAGTGACGCCTTCACGGTGCTTGTTGTGTCCAAGCAGCAGTCCAAAGCTCCACATTATGAAATATAAATAAATAATATGTGATAATACAAAATTATTAAAACAACTAAAAGGAGACCCGGAAATGTTTTTAAAAGAAAAATAACTTTATTAATGAAAAATAACGATTAATCTTCTGTCAACCAACTAATTGATTAATCAGCTGTACTTGTATAAACTGTTGGGTAGTTTAATTTATAACAAAACATCATATTTTATAAGCTCTTTATATGTTTTGAGTGTAAACAAACTGTAGTAACTAAAGCCGTCAGATGAATGTAGTGGAGTAAAAGTACATTTGGAGTACAAGTGTAAGTAAAGACAAAAGTACAAGTGTTTGTACTTAAATGCAGTAGTTGAGGTTTCTAACAGAAATGGGGGGTTTTGAATGTGTATATTAAGACTTGTTAATATGTTTAAAACTAATGAAATGCATTTATTTTGGTCAGAATTATGACTTACTCGTGCTTCTGAGTAATGCTGATATCTGTCCATATAAACTCTCAGAGTGGAGTTTACTTTACTGTTTTATTATAAGGATGCCGCCTCCTGACGTGACGCAGGCGTGACGCAGCGGTCTGACGGACAGGTAAGCCGACACCGGCCGCCATATTGGGAAACAACGGAAGTGAGAGAGAGAGAGGGAGCGGTAGAGAGACAGAAACAGATTGAGAGATAACTGTGTGTGTGTGTGTTGAGTCAATCAGTTTCCGAAAAAGGGCGTCCTCCTCCTCCTCCTCCTCCTCCTCCTCGCTGCTTTTTCTCATGTATGTCTCTCCGGAGGAAGGGGCGGTCTCAGCGCCACAGCAGATCCGGAATTAGAAGGTGTTCGCTCGGCTCTGGTCGGTCGGTGGCCTCCGCGGCGGTTCGGTTCTAACCGACGCGAAGAGGCAGAGGAAACATAAGCGGAACTAGCTAAACAAACCAAAACAATAAAACATTTGGAAAAGAAAGAAAGAAGGAAAGGGAGAAGCCAGGTGGACTGAAAGAGTCGACCGAGGGAGGGACGACCGAACCGGAGCAGAAAAGAGGAATAAAAAAAGAAGAAGAAGAAGAAGAAAGAAAAGTAGAGGGGGAAGAAGGACAAGATGCCTCTGGCTCAGTTGGCAGATCCCTGGCAGAAGATGCCTCTGGGGGGGACGGCCGGAGAGGTGAGACATCCACATGAACACACCGAGAGACTTTGTCCTCTTGTCAAACTGACAGTTGGGTGACTTTCAGCTGCAGGCAGGTAGCAGCATTCAGACAGCTGTTACACCCCACACAGGGTGATGCTGTAAAACACCTGAAAGTCCCTGTTAGGTAATTATTTACAGCTGCAGCTGCTCTTAAAGCTCCTGCAAAGACACCAAAGTAGAATAAAATACACCACCAAGTATCATAAGACCACCCTGAGCACCCAAACAAGCTGTAATGAGCTGTGTTGAAGTATTAAAGTAGCATTACAGGAGATAAGATACCAGATATGTGCTAAAAAACCTCTCTAGTAATGTCATAGTCGTGTTATAGTGCTACATTATGAGTTTGGAAATGTCTTAAAGTCCAAAAATGTGACATTAAAATCAAATTCTGTACAATAAAGATGATGTTAAAAAAAAAAACAGGGGCACAAAATGATGAGAAGCGCTTTAACTTCATTCTCAAGTCCAGAGCTGAAGCAATAATAAGTAGCTTAATCGATCAATCGTGCTAGAGACTCACTATAAGTCACCTTAACGTTACTATTGATCACTATTTTCAGCTATCCTTTAAGCTCCTTTGAGGGACATGACAGTGGCTGAGGTTAAAAACACCACCACCACAAACATCCCACAATACCCTTTAAGTAACAAAGGGCTGTTTCAGGTCACACAAATATAAAAGCAAATTATGAGATCACTATAAATGTGCTACAAATCTCTAAATATAGATGTTTGAAAATGCCATAAAGTGCAATTATATGACAATAAGGTCATTATTGGGTACAACAAATGCTGTTGAAGCACAAAGATGCATGAAGTGACAGACAACTCACTACCGAGTGTCAGCAGCTACCCTTTAAGCTCCTACAAACATGTTTAAAATACCATAAACAAGAACACAGTACACAAACATACTATAATACTCTGTACAAGTAGTGTTCTGTCACTAGAATCTTCCAAATATGGACTACAGATCTCTCTAGGTATGTTTTAGCCATGTTACAGTGCTAAACTGTGGAGTTTAAATTGTAATAAAGTACAATAATGTGAAATGACAAAAATGTCACAATTTCCTGAAGCCTAAGGTGACGTCTTCAAATGTCGTCTCTTACCAGCAGTCAAAGATATTCAGTTTATTATCATACAAAACAAAAAAAGGAGCAAATCCTCGCTTTTTAGGAGCTGGAACCAGAGAGCGTTTGATATGTTTTGCTTGAAAAACTGCAAAAACCAATTGATTAACAAAATAGGTAAGACGGACAGACAGAAGACAGATAGATATGGTAATTATTCTCAGAACACTAAAGGGCCATAAAACGATGCCAGTCAGGTTACAAAGTCACTACAAGTCACTGTGGGCATGTTGCAGGTATTTTTTGGGGCAGAATAAAGCAGGCAAGTGTGTGAAAGCCTTTTGTAGAGGTTTTGATTCACACAAATCAGTCAAAGTGTTGGATTGTCGTTGATTGAAACTAAAAAATCTCCTGTGTGACTGAGTTTTTTTTTTTCCAGTTCTTCCTTCTTACAAGTTTTTGAATCTTGATAAAGAGCAGGGGGCGGTGCCACAGCGACCGCATGATTCAGGAAGAGCTTACGTCTGTGTGTGTGTGTGTCCACTTCCTGTATGAGGTGTCACAAGGGCTGCATGGAGAAATAACTGTTTGTGTCACTCTGTAGGCAGATTGTGAATAATCAAACCTGATTCACGATAGGCTCAAACACAAAAATGCACTGAGTCACAGCCAGCTTCTCTTTTTGTTTCTGTCCCGCCTCCTGACAAGCTCGTACCTGCTCGCTGTTTTCCCCACACGGCCTCTTTTCACCTCACTCTCAACCAGACGGGAACGTGCTGATGCTCTGCTCAATGAAGCTGCCCCCCCCCCCAGCCTTTTCTGCGAGTGGCGATATGGCTGATAGCTGAGCGAAAGCTGTCTTACCGGCTTTTTTTTTCTAGGCCACCACTGGACAAAAAAACACTCACACACACACACACACAAAGGAGTGAGTGGTGAAGTTGTGGAATGAAGACGAGATGCTTCTGTAGGATTTTCTGCCCTAAAG
Source organism: Enoplosus armatus (assembly GCF_043641665.1). Taxonomy (NCBI): domain Eukaryota; kingdom Metazoa; phylum Chordata; class Actinopteri; order Centrarchiformes; family Enoplosidae; genus Enoplosus; species Enoplosus armatus. The sequence continues at coordinate 2,286,513 of NC_092200.1, forward strand.
ACAAGATCATTCAGCACACACACAAAGAGCAGGAGAGAGGCTGCACTTGGTGAAATGAGGAAACAAAGATCAGGATGGCTGCAGCAATGAATCTGCACCCTGCAGCCTCAAACGCTTTCTTACTACGTGAAGAAAAAGTGCATTAGAGGAGCTGGATGAGATCCTTTTAGGGTTGGTTTTCCATTGATTGACTAATCGTCTAATAGATTAATCATATTGCATTAAAGGGCCAAATTACAAAAAGACACGGGCTCTGCTTGAACTACTTCCATTGTGTTTAGGTGGTGGCAGAAATCTCAGGTGGGTCCGTACCAGAGAGCGTGACTCACTAACAGATCTAGATAACAACGTGTGTTACGAGTTCCTTTTTCTCTGGAAGCGCCACTTCTTCTTCTTGTGTTTAGTTGTTTTTCATGCACTACAGTAACCTCTACCTGACTAGCAGGGCTGTGGATCGTTGCCAATACAAAATCTGATGTAATTCAGGAACTGTGTGATCAAAAAATGAGTAAACAAGACCACAATTTATTTCATGAACCGTCAGAAAAGTTTCCTTAAAATGAGCTTGAGACGCAGGTAGAGAGGAAAAAATAAGCAGAGCCCAAACAGCAGCTTAGCTTCTCTTGACCTTGGACGCACTGTGTTTGTTGACAAGTTCTCCAGCTCTGCATATCTTTTGCACATTGATATCCAGTTACATTTCTGGCAGACTCAAGATAACGATAATGCTTATTAATATCCGCTGTAAATGCATAGGTGTGTGATCAGATGTCATTATCCAGGTAACGTATCGAGTTAGAGATCGCACGTTAATACCAGCTGTAAATTGGGTGTGTTTGATTTCAACTTTCAGTACAGTTTTGAGACTCGCTGCTGCAGCCACAATGCACTCGATACTTCAAAGCAGGGGTTTTCAAGCTGCGAGGTACCGTGGGAGACGTGAGGCACAGATGCTGCATGAGGTGAAAGAGACAGGCGCATGCTGATGTTCTTAAAACAACGGGAAGTTGAGTATTGTTGTCTCTTCCAGTTTGAGTCATAATCTGAACGCACAGACATGAGTTAAACTTTCCAGGATATCATTATCTCCAATGTTGCCAAATAAATAATAATAATAATAATAATAATAATAATAATAATGAATAAATCCGCTTAGAAATCATTGAATGAAAAAAAACGTTCCTTATACTCCAGAACTTGCCTGAAAATCATCACGTTTTTAAGTTTTCTTCAGTATCAAAGTAATCCAGTGATAGTTATCTGTACTTTCATGGGTACACTGCAAACAAGAACTGCTAATGGCTAATTCTGCATACTTTTAATGATGCCAACTTGAAAATATAAACAAATACAGGCCAAAAAACAGGACCACATAGGGCACAGTCACCTCAGTTTTGTCTGAGGGGGGTCCCACAGTGTCATCGGAGGCAGACGTCACAGTTTTGATTCATGGATCAGACTCTGCAGTCCTCTTCCTCTCCATCTTCAGCCATGTCTTGTCTGTCACCTTCCATCTCTGCATCTCTCTGCTTCTCTCTCATCATAATCCATCACTCTTCCTGTCTGCCACCCATCTCCTCTCCTTCGCCCCGCTGTGCAGATTTCAGGCTTATCCTCCCGACGCTGCATTTACCGGCAAAGTAAATAATCACCATAATCGCTTTTATTGTTATTATTGTTTTTGTCAGGCAGTAGTATCAGTGCTATCAGTGTCTGAATCACAGCTGTTATTCCAGCAGGGAAGCAGACAGGCTGCTAATCTGCCTTACGTAATGCTAATTCATATCTGTTGTTTTTGTTTTTCCTTTTGGCGGAGCAGACGAGGTAGAAGCGGTCGGAGTTTGGTGACCCCGCTGATAAATCTCACGCTGTGACCGTCTGGGGACGTTTTTTTTAAGTTTTTAATTTGAACTCTGGTTTGATGGATTTCTCCGTCACAGGGAGCAGGAGGGAGATGATGAGAGCGTTTTCCTTTCAAAATAAAAGACGCCTACTCATTGAGCGGCGCGCTTCAGCTCTGAATGCTTGGTGCCACAAAATGAAAACAAAACCAGGAATGTAGGCAGCAGAAGTCCTTGATGAGACAAAAGAACGAGTCTTTACAGCCCCGTTATATTGTAGACATACAGTGTAGATGATTGCTAAACATCGTTAAAGGAGAACTGGATTGCAAAGTACACTATCTTGGTTAAGGTTCGACTGATACGGGATATAAGTTTGGAAGGAAGCTGTTGATACCTGACTCAGTTTTCATTGTTTCCACAAAGATTATATTCTTTAAATATTGTGGAGACAGCAGACGTTGCTCCACAATCTGGTGACTGCTCAGCGTCTTTACTCCGAAGCATCTGCATTCATTGTGTTTCATGTATTTTTTCCTTTAATTTGTCACCCGTCCTGTAGTCTTTGTACTTTCTCAGGTGTTCTTCTGGGAATATCTTGTATATTCCAGAAACGTTTAAATCAATTAAAAGGAATAGCTTGAAATTTTGGGAATTATGGTCCGTATGTTGAATATGAAGCTAGACCCAGGAGAGGGTTAGCTTAGCTTAGCATAAAGACTGTTTTATCTAATAAGATCAAGTTTTCAGTCTGTTCATCTCACTTCAGTCATTTTTATTGGAGCAAAATGGGATTGTCAGGCAGACAGAGTGAACAACACTGTCATAAATGTTGCACCTGACTGACTGAACTGTTTGTGTTACAGTCCAACTTAACTGAATGCAAACGTGTATGGACTGCTGTACTGTTACAGGTATTGTGAACAATGCAACTTATACAAAAAGGTTATGCAGTCCCTTCAGCAACTTTAATAATAATAATTTATATTATTTATTTATAATAATAAAATATTAATAATTTTCCTCCACCCCTGGCCTGTTTCTGTTTCTGCCATGGTGCTTCAAAGACAGAAATCTTAAAATCAGTTTCTATATCTATCAGCACTATTACACGACTATAAAATATATTTTACAACAAAGATGAGTGCCCTGTCTGAAACAAGCCTGCGCAGTGAGTATTTGCAGTGATGTGGAGGTGTTTCCAGTCGTCACGGCAGGCTGTTGTTCAGGTGAACTTGTGTCAACGTGAAGCGCTGACGTTGCAGCCGCCTGGCAGGATCACACAGGGAGCAGGGGCTAATTACCACGACACCGCTGTGTATCAGGTGTGTGTTAATGCGTGACATCTCTGTGTGTGTGTGTGATTACAGGATGCACATCACGATCCCGAGGACTCGGTGGGCGAGGACGACTCGATGCCTGCTTGCACCGTAAGTCTGCCTCCCGTTCTTGGTTTTATGTCCACATCAGACAGAGAGGAAGCTCCAGATTGTGTTTGGAGATTTCTGTTAGTCTTGCCTGACATTTAGTGGGCTTCAGTTGTAAACACAGCGAGCGCTGTTTGTAGTGACAACAGTGTAACACCCTGAACTCAGTGATGGCAGCTGTTTCTGTGTGTGTGTGTGTGTGTGTGTGTGTGTGTGTCAACTGCAATTATTCAGTCATGAGTTTGACTGGCTGATATTGACGAGTAAACAGCCCTTCCGGTCATTTGTACATTCACACATGTGCGACCATGTGTTTGTGTGTCTCAGTTACATTCACAAAAAGCTCAGTTTTTCTCTCCCATGATACATCCACTGTTTGAGAAAACTGACGCCTACTCCTGCAGGATAATTGCTGGTATGACAGTCAAGCGTAGTGCGGCTCACTATTAAAGTCATGAGTCATCTTAAAGTAAACAAAATCCTCCCTCAGATCCTCCGCTCTGCTCGATATCATCATTTATTTGTGATGTTCATCAGATTCCGGGAGTTATTTTGGGATTTGATGTTATTTACTCTTTAGGTAAACCCACTCTCCCTCAGCCTGCATCGTACGCGTCTCCTTCAGCCACTTCCTGTGTCCCAGTTTCAAACTGCGCACAAACTTTATTTCGATATTGTAATAGTTTCACCGTGGAACAAAGAAACTGTAAAATGTGCACGGTCAGGATGGACCATGCAATACAGCAGCACGTGGAAGGGAAGAGCTACTCACTGAAGCAGAAAAGAGACAATCAATAAAATGAAGTAGAAAAAAACAAACTATAAATGGCATGCAACACAAACAAGGTACTATGTGTAAAAATATTAACAGGAAATGTATCTTTGTAGAGCTGTCTCACCACCATCGCAGTTTGATTTGATTTTAGCCGCCGTGAATAGCTCCTCTAATTTCTTTAGTACATATACTTTTAGGATTGTGGTTGATTTTGTGGCCCTTCTAGTTTGAACATACTACAACTCAAAACCTGCTTCGAAATACGATGTATTCTATAATAGTAGCCCACATGTCCCAGAATGCCTTTCAACAGTCCCCAGATAAAAGAAGTTGTCGCTCTCAGTCAGAGGCGAGCGTTGAGCCTCACACTAATCTGTTCAGCCTGTCGGTAATTTTCAATTCAACTTCAGTGATTTGTCTGATCTAATCTGATATCTCTGTCAGATTGAACTCTGCTCAGACAAACAGAAATCTGAGCCAAATTAAATTTTTGATCTGGACTGACGGATTTGTTACCTGCTGTTTATCAGACCGGAACCAGGAGGGGGGGGGGGGTGTTTTGGGGTTTAATTTGGTGAAACATGAGGCTGTCTTGTGTCTCTCCATCAGCTAATCTCAGGGCAGACTCTTTATCCCTCGCTTTATGAGACTGACTGAGGGCATTTTAATATTAATGGCAACATTTGCATCACACTGACACAAAAAACTGGGATGCAGTGGACTGTGACGTCTAGACAAACAAGCGGCTTGTTTCTGGAGTCAACTCTGCAGTTTTCCTGTTATTCGGTATCTTAACAAGATTTAGCCTTCCAACCGAAATTAGAATTTAAAATTTTAATGCTAAAATTTGCTTTGATATGATTACTGTGTACAGTGTATTATCAACAAGACATGGACAGATATTATGTGGAGAAATAACAACACAGGGCACCACAGAGGAGGGATGTAAAGCAGTCGGGCCTCCAAAGAGCTTTATGTTTAGTGCTAATTAGCAAATGTTAGCATGCTAACATGCTAAACTAAGATGGTGACCATGATGAACATTACCTGCTAAACATCAGCTTGTTAGGATTGTTGTGGCGAGCTTGTTAGCATGCTGGTGTTAGCATTTAGCTCAAAGCTCTAGTGTGCCTAGATGCAGTCTCACAGAGCCACTAGCTGTTTATTATGAAATACTGCATGTTTTTATACAAATACATATTCAAAACAAGCTGAGGAGGGAGCATCACTCTTCTATTGGACGACACACAGCTCATGGACATACGCAGCGCTGGGCAAAGGGGTTGTGAGTAGATATGGCTTCACTTTTGAGGGTTTTCAAGTGTAGAGCGGTCAGTATCTGGCAACCCGGAGTCAACAGCCTGATGTCTCTGCTTGCATAAAACAGAATTTGACTTCAAGCTTGTGTGTGTGTGTGTGTGTCAGCGGCAGGCAGGCAGGGCAGCTGCACGCATCGATTTTTAAATGCAGAGGAGATAGCGCTTATGGATCTACTGTCTGAGAGGAGCTGAGCACTCATTATCTCACTCTTCAGAGACTGCAGCACACACACACACACACACACACACACACACACACACACACACACAGCTCCAAGGCAAGAAGCTAGATGTGAAAGCGGTATAATCGTCACGTGTGTGTGTGTGTGTCTGTGTGTGAGGATGAATATATTATAAAGCTGTTAATGAGTGAGTTAGACTGTTCCACTGGCTTAACTGAGTGTGAAACGTGTGTGTGTGTGTGTGTGTTGTCTCAGCTTAAATTGGGGTAAAACTTTCTCTCTGTGTCACACTGCCAAAAGTCTTTAGTTTGAAACTATACTTCTGTACTTGTGAGGACACAATACATTCACTAAACTAGAGCTGCATCGGTTAGACATGGTGTGAAGTCGCTCAAACCAGAGTCAGCTTCCTTGTATGTGTTCACATATCGAGAAAATAAGGCAGATTGATCGATAATGAAAACAATTGTTAGTTGCCTTTCTACGCTAAACCCAACCCTATCTTAATCAAAACCTAAATCTAACCTTCACTTTAAAACCAAGTCTAAATCCTCAAGCAGCCCCTTGAAGAAGATCCAAAATGTCCTCACTGTCAAGGTTTAAAACTCTCATTGGTCCTCACAAAGATAGACGTACAACAGCGCTCACACACCTCGGCTCTCATTCACAGACACACTCAAATCCTGCACACACACACACACACACACACACACACACACACACACCTACATCATAGCACAGTCACATTCGAGTCTGATGCTCATTGTTGAGTCAATTACACACACATCGTCGCTAGTTCACACACTCACTTCACATACTGACTACACTGTTGAGTCAGTAGCACACACACACACACACACACACACACACACACACACACACACACACACACACTCTGATGCCCCCAGCGAGGCAGAAAATGGTTTCCAGACAGTGTTATGAACATCACTGCTCTCTGAGGGACCAACTAACATCTGCTGCCATCTGCTGCTGCTCAGCTGTGTGTGTGTGTGTGTGTGTGTGTGTGTGTGTGTGTGTGTGTGTGTGTGTGTGTGTGTGTGTGTGTGTGTGTGTGTGTGTGTGTGTGTGTGTGTGTGTGTGTGTGTGTGTATTGGACAGACACAGTATCATGTTTGG